>NW_028295036.1:0-163000 GCF_964341445.2 Mesoplodon mirus
GGGCCAAATCCAAAGCTGAGACCCAGGATCTGTGAGAAAAAAGAAGAGAAAGGGAAACCTCTCCCAGCAGCCTCAGAAGCAGCGGATTAAAGCTCCACAATCAACTTGATGTACCCTGCATCTGTGGAATACATGAATAGACAACACATCATCCCAAATTGAGGAGCCCAGAGTCAGAGCTGTGCCTCTGAGGTGGGAGAGCCAACTTCAGGACACTGGTCCACAAGAGACCTCCCAGCTCCACATAATATCAAACGGCAAAAATCTTCCAGAGATCTCCATCTCAACACCAGCACCCAGCTTCACTCAACGACCAGCAAGCTACAGTGCTGGACACCCTATGCCAAACAACTAGCAAGACAGGAACACAACGCCACCCATTAGCAGAGAGGTGGCCTAAAATCATAAAAAGTCCGCAGACACCCCAAAACACACCACCAGACGTGGACCTGCCCACCAGAAAGACAAGATCCAGCCTCATCCACCAGAACACAGGCACTAGTCCCCTCCACCAGGAAGCCTACACAACCCACTAAACCAACCTTAGCCACTGGGGACAGACACCAAAATCAACGGGAACTACGAACCTGCAGCCTGCAAAAAGGAGACCCCAAACACAGTAACATAAGCAAAATGAGAAGACAGAAAAACACACAGTAGGAGAAGGAGCAAGATAAAAACCCACCCGACCTAACAAATGAAGAGGTAATAGGCAGTCTACCTGAAAAAGAATTCAGAATAATGATGGTAAAGATGATCCAAGATTCTATTTCCCAGATCCAAAATCTTGGAAATAGAATAGACAAAATGCAAGAAACAGTTAACAAGGACCTAGAAGAACTAAAGATGAATCAAGCATCGATTAAAAACACAATACATGAAATAAAAAATACCCTACATGGGATCAATAGCAGAATAACTGAGGCAGAAGAACGGATAAGTGAGGTGGAAGATAAAATAGTGGAAATAACTGCTGCAGAGCAAAATAAAGAAAAAAGAATGAAAAGAATAGAGGACAGTCTCAGAGACCTCTGGGACAACATTAAACGCACCAACATTCGAATTATAGGGGTTCCAGAAGAATAAGAGAAAAAGAAAGGGACTGAGAAAATATTTGAAGAGATTATAGTGGAAAACTTCCCTAATATGGGAAAGGAAATAGTTAATCAACTCCAAGAGGGACAGAGAGTCCCATACAGAATAAATCCAAGGAGAAATACGCCAAGACACATATTAATCAAACTGTCAAAAATTAAACACAAAGAAATCATATTAAAAGCAGCAAGGCAAAAACAACAAATAACACACAAGGGAATCCCCATCAGGATAACAGCTGATCTCTCAGCAGAAACTCTACAAGCCAGAAGGGAGTGGCAGGACATAATTAAAGTGATGAAGGAGAAAAACCTGCAACCAAGATTACTCTACCCAGCAAGGATCTCATTCAGATTTGATGGAGAAATCAAAACGTTTACAGACAAGCAAAAGCTGAGAGAGTTCAGCACCACCAAACCAGCTTTACAACAAATGCTAAAGGAACTTCTCTAGGCAAGAAACACAACAGAAGGAAAAGACCTACAATAACGAACCCAAAACAATTAAGAAAATGGGAATAGGAACATACATATCGATAATTACCTTAAATGTAAATGGGCTAAATGCTCCCACCAAAAGACACAGATTGGCTGAATGGATACAAAAACAAGACCCATATATGCTGTCTACAAGAGACCCACTTCAGACCTAGAGACACATACAGACTGAAAGTAAGGGGATGGAAAAAGATATTCCATGCAAATGGAAACCAAAAGAAAGCTGGAGTAGCAATTCTCATATCAGACAAAATAGACTTTAAAATAAAGACTACTAGAAGAGACAAAGAAGGACACTACATAATGATCAAGGGATCGATCCAAGAAGAAGATATAACAATTGTAACTATTTATGCACCAAACATAGGAGCACCTCAATACATAAGGCAAATACTAACAGCCATAAAAGGAGAAATCGACAGTAACACAATCATAGTAGGGGACTTTAACACCCCACTTTCACCAATGGACAGATCATCCAAAATGAAAATAAATAAGGAAACACAAGCTTTAAATGATACATTAAACAAGATGGACTTAATGGATATTTATAGGACATTCCATCCAAAAACAACAGAATACACATTTTTCTCAAGTGCTCATGGAACATTCTCCAGGATAGATCATATCTTGGGTCACAAATCAAGCCTTGGTAAATTCAAGAAAATTGAAATTGTATCAAGTATCTTTTCCGACCACAATGCTATGAGACTAGATATCAATTACAGGAAAAGAGCTGTAAAAAATACAAACACATGGAGGCTAAACAATACACTACTTAATAACAAAGTGATCACTGAAGAAATCTAAGAGGAAATTAAAAAATACCTAGAAACAAATGACAATGGAGACACGACGACTCAAAACCTATGGGATGCAGCAAAAGCAGTTCTAAGAGGGAAGTTTATAGCAATACAATCCCACCTTAAGAAACAGGAAACATCTCGAATAAACAACCTAACCTTGCACCTAAAGCAATTAGAGAAAGAAGAACAAAAACATCCAAAAGTTAGCAGAAGGAAAGAAATCATAAAAATCAGATCAGAAATAAATGAAAAAGAAATGAAGGAAACAATAGCAAAGATCAATAAAACTAAAAGCTGGTTCTTTGAGAAGATAAACAAAATTGATAAACCATTAGCCAGACCCATCAAGAAAAAAAGGGAGAAGACTCAAATCAATAGAATTAGAAATGAAAAAGGAGAAGTAACAACTGACACTGCAGAAATACAAAAGATCATGAGAGATTACTATAAGCAACTCTATGCCAATAAAATGGACAACCTGGAAGAAATGGACAAATTCTTAGAAATGCACAACCTGCCAAGACTGAACCAGGAAGAAATAGAAAATATGAACAGACCAATCACAAGCACTGAAATTGAAACTGTGATAAAAAATCTTCCAACAAACAAAAGCCCAGGACCAGATGGCTTCACAGGCGAATTCTATCAAACATTTAGAGAAGAGCTAACACCTATCCTTCTGAAACTCTTCCAAAATATAGCAGAGGGAGGAACACTCCCAAACTCATTCTACGAGGCCACCATCACCTTGATACCAAAACCAGACAAGAATGTCACAAAGAAAGAAAACTACAGGCCAATATCACTGATGAACATAGATGCAAAAATCCTCAACAAACTACTAGCAAACAGAATCCAACAGCACATTAAAAGGATCATACACCATGATCAAGTAGGGTTTATTCCAGGAATGCAAGGATTCTTCAATATACGCAAATCAATCAACGTGATACACCATATTAACAAATTGAAGGAGAAAAACCATATGATCATCTCAATAGATGCAGAGAAAGCTTTCGACAAAATTCAACACCCATTTATGATAAAAACCCTGCAGAAAGTAGGCATACAGGGAACTTTCCTCAACATAATAAAGGCCATATATGACAAACCCACAGCCAGCATCATCCTCAATGGTGAAAACCTGAAACCATTTCCACTAAGATCAGGAACAAGACAAGGTTGCCCACTCTCACCACTCTTATTCAACCTAGTTTTGGAAGTTTTAGCCACAGCAATCAGAGAAGAAAAGGAAATAAAAGGAATCCAAATCGGAAAAGAAGAAGTAAAGCTGTCACTGTTTGCAGATGACATGATACTATACATAGAGAATCCTAAAGATGCTACCAGAAAACTACTAGAGCTAATCAATGAATTTGGTAAAGTTGCAGGATACAAAATTAATGCACAGAAATCTCTGGCATTCCTATATACTAATGATGAAAAATCTGAAAGTGAAATCAAGGAAACAATCCCATTTACCATTGCAACAAAAAGAATAAAATATCTAGGAATAAACCTACCTAGGGAGACAAAAGACCTGTATGCAGAAAATTATAAGACACTGATGAAAGAAATTAAAGATGATACAAATAGATGGAGAGATATACCGTGTTCTTGGATTGGAAGAATCAACATTGTGAAAATGACTCTACTACACAAAGCAATCTATAGATTCAATGCAATCCCTATCAAACTACCACTGGCATTTTTCACAGAACAAGAACAAAAAATTTCACAATTTGTATGGAAACACAAAAGACCCCGAATAGCCAAAGCAATCTTGAGAATGAAAAATGGAGCTGGAGGAATCAGGCTCCCTGACTTCAGACTATACTACAAAGCTACAGTAATCAAGACAGTATGGTACTGGCACAAAAACAGAAAGATAAATCAATGGAACAGGATAGAAAGCCCAGAGTTAAACCCACGGATATATGGTCACCTTATCTTTGATAAAGGAGGCAGGAATGTACAGTGGAGAAAGGACAGTCTCTTCAATAAGTGGTGCTGGGAAAACTGGATAGGGACATGTAAAAGTATGAGATTAGATAACTCCCTAACACCATACACAAAAATAAGCTCAAAATGGATTAAAGACCTAAATGTAAGGCCAGACACTATCAAACTCTTAGAGGAGCACATAGGCAGAACACTCTATGACATAAATCACAGCAAGATCCTTTTTGACCCACCTCCTAGAGAAATGGAAATAAAGACAAAAATAAACACATGGGACCTAATGAAACTTAAAAGCTTTTGCACAGCAAAGGAAACCATAAACAAGACCAAAAGACAACCCTCAGAATGGGAGAAAATATTTGCAAATGAAGCAACTGACAAAGGATTAATCTCCAAAATTTATAAGCAGCTCATGCAGCTCAATAACAAAAAAACAAACAACCCAATCCAAAAATGGGCAGAAGACCTAAATAGACATTTCTCCACAGAAGATATACAGACTGCCAACAAACACATGAAAGGATGCTCAACATCTTTACTCATTAGAGAAATGCAAATCAAAACTACAATGAGATATCATCTCACACCAGTCAGAATGGCCATCATCAAAAAATCTAGAAACAATAAATGCTGGAGAGGGTGTGGAAAAAAGGGAACACTCTTGCACTGCTGGTGGGAATGTGAATTGGTACAGCCACTATGGAGAACGGTATGGAGGTTCCTTAAAAAACTACAAATAGAACTACCATATGACCCAGCAATCCCACTACTGGGCATATACCCTGAGAAAACCATAATTCAAAAAGAGACATGTACCAAAATGTTCATAGCAGCCCTATTTACAATAGCCCAGAGATGGAAACAACCTAAGTGTCCATCATCGGATGAATGGATAAACAAGATGTGGCACATATATACAATGAAATATTACTCAGCCATAAAAAGAAATGAAATTGAGCTATTTGTAATGAGGTGGATAGACCTACAGTCTGTCATACAGATTGAAGTAAGTCAGAAAGAGAAAGAAAAATACTGTATGCTAACACATATATATGGAATTTAAGAAAAAAAAAAATGTCATGAAGAACATAGGGGTAAGACAGGAATAAAGACACAGACCTACTAGAGAATGGACTTGAGGATATGGGGAGGGGGATGTGTAAGCTGTGACAAAGTGAAAGAGTGGCATGGACATATATACACTACCAAACGTAAGTTAGATAGCTAGTGGGAAGCAGCCGCATAGCACAGGGAGATCAGCTCGGTGCCTTGTGACTGCATGGAGGGGTGGGATAAGGAGGGTGGGAGGGAGACGCAAAAGGGAGGGGATATGGAAACATATGCATATGTATAACTGATTAAATTTGTTATAAGGCAAAAAATTAAAAAAAAATAAAGGAATGACAAGGATTGCCAGAAACCACCTGAAGCTTGGAGAGAGGCATGGAAGAAAATCCTCCTCAGAGCTCTCTAGAAGGAACCAACCTTGCTGACACCTTGATTTCGGATTTGTAGGCTCCAGAACTGTAACAAAATAAATTTGATTTTTTTTCAGCCAAAAAAAAAAAAAAAAAAAAACAGAAAGGCAAGACAGGCCCTGGAGAACAGGGAGCCCTGTTATGCTGAAGGGCGGGATTTAAATTGCCAACTGCCTCTCTGGAGGAGTGCACTGTGTTCCCTAAAACAAGTAAAAAACAGAGCTACAGAGCCAAGGACACTTCCAGTCCAGGGAATATACCTTGGGAAAACTGAAAATCAATAAGACAGAGCCACCCCAAAATTTAGGGCTGCACTGCTTACAAGAACCACAACTTGGGTACACCTTAAATATCCCAGGAAAGATAAAAATGGTTCAAAAAATTGTGGTACTTACGTACGATGGAATATCCCTCAGCCATGAAATCAATATCATAAGACCAGTAGCAGCAAAATGAGTGGATTCAGGTACGATGATTCTAAGTGAAATAAGTCACACAGAAAAAGAAACTTATCATAAGATATCACTTATGAAGATCCTGTAAACATGGCTACACATGAACAGAGTTAGGAAAGAGAAGAGAGTCTCACATTTACAAAACACTCTTATGCCTGCTTAAGGGGGAAGGAGAGGTGGGGTGATGCATAAAACCAGAGTTTGATATAAGCACAGGTACCGTTCCAAAAACCAACTATGGAATAGACAAGACCTACACCTTCCTCAGTGAAAGGGACTCAAAACCCCATATTTCAGGCAGAGGAATATATCTGACTAGTAAGAATCTTAAAACCTATGTATTGATATGTCTACGTAAGGGAATCAAGTGTTTCTAGACTGGCATAATCATGGCAGCGAGAATCAGCACAAACCCACTATAAAAAGGAATTGCAAAAACAAAACAAAAAAACAGGGAAATTCTTTACAATTCCTTCAGGGTCTCTGATGAAACCTGGAATGACCCTATCTACAATGACAGCTGGAGGTGGCATAAGGCTGGACACATGGGACTGAGAGGATTGGTGAGATTGGGTGAGCAAATGCAGACCTTTTAAAGCAATAATGCAAGGCACCCTTTCCATGGGTCCCAACTCTCCAGGTTGAAGGGAATATTACTACAGCTATAACATGTACAGAAACCTAGAGAATGGACACACTGTGAATACGAAAGGTCTCTAAAACTCAACAAATAGTCCCTCTCCTGGTGCTCCGGTTTGACTTTCCAACTGCTTTACTATCAATCTCTCAACCGGCAGAGACAACACCTTTAACCTCCTGGTTTGCACAGGTTGTCTATTTGGCAAAGGATGAAAGGGAAGAGGGAGAACCAAAGAGAGATTAGTTGTTAGGCATTTGGATGGGCATATGTCACTCTTATTTCCCGGGAGGAAGAAAAATTGACCAAAGTCCCAGCCACCCACCGGGAACCAGTATAGGTCCTGAACCAAAATATTGGACTTGCGTACAGCTCAGAATAACCCAGTTAAATAAAGAAGCTAAGGGGCACAACAATTCACAAACAGGCAGAGTAATAAAGGACAACTATCGTCCAAAAATCTGTTGAGGGAAGTCAACGAGGCGAACTTGAAAGGGAGGCAGAATAGCAGGAAACAGATTTCAAGAGGTACGTTGCAATCGCCTTTAAAGCACAGGAAGAGGGGCACAACTTCGACAATGATGCACTTGGCCAAAAAGGGCGTATGCATTTTCTCCTGAGTATATTCAGGATAAAATGCATATGCCTTTCTTGGCCACACAAGCAAGCGGGCATGCAAGTCTGCACTACAAAGAAGTATCTCTTCCCAGCGGTCCACAGGAACATCCACAAAAAGGATAAAATCCAGAAATTCAAGACAGGCCCTGGAGAAAAGGAAGCCTTGTTATGCTGATGGGCGGGATGTAAATTGCCAACTGCCTCTCTGGAGGAGTGCATTGTGTTCCCTAAAACAAGTAAGCAACAGAGCTACAGAGCCAAGGACACTTCCAGTCTAGGGAATATACCTTGGGAAAACTGAAAATCAATAAGACAGAGCCACCCCAAAATTTACGGCTGCACTGCTTACAAGAACCTCAAATTGGGTACATCTTAAATATCCCATGAAATATAAAAATGGTTGAAAAAATTGTGGTACTTACGTACGATCGAATATCCATCAGCCATGAAATCAATGTCATAAGACCAGTAGCAGCAAAATGAGTGGATTCAGCTACGATGATTCTAAGTGAAATAAGTCACACAGAAAAAGAAACGTATCATAAGATATCACTTATGAAGATCCTGTAAACATGGCTACACATGAACTGAGTTAGGAAAGAGAAGAGAGTCTCACATTTAGAAAACACTCTTATGCCTGCTTAAGGGGGAAGGAGAGGTGGGGTGATGCATAAAACCAGAGTTTGATATAAGCACAGGTACGGTTGCAAAAACCAACTATGGAATAGACAAGACCTACACCTTCCTCAGTGTAAGGGACTCAAAAACCCATATTTCCCGCAGAGGAATATATCTGACTAGTAAGAATCTAAAAACCGATGTATTGATATGTCTCCATAAGGGAATCAAGTGTTTCTTGACTGGCATAATCATGGCAGCGAGAATCAGCTCAAACCCACTATAAAACGAAATTTCAAAAACAAAACAAAAAAACAGGGAAATTCTTTACAATTCCTTCAGGGTCTCTCATGAAACTTGGAATGACCCTATCTACAACGACAGCTGGAGGTGGCATAAGGCTGGACACATGGGACTGAGAGGATTGGTCAGATTCGTGAGCAAATGCAGACCCTTTAAAGCAATAATGCTTGGCACCCATTCCATGGGCCCCAACTCTCCAGGTTGTAGGGAATATTTCTACAGATATAACATGTTTGGGAAACCTAGAGAATGGACACACTGTGAATACGAAAGGTTTCTAAATCTCAACGATTAGTCCCTCTCCTGGTGCTCCAGTTTGACTTTTTAACTGCTTTACTATCAATCTCCCAACTTGGAGAGACAGCACCTTTAACCTCCTGGTTTGCACAGGTTGCCTATTTGGCAAAGGATGAAAGGGAAGAGGGAGAACCAAAGAGAGATTAGTTGTTAGGCATTTGGATGGGCAAATGTCACTCTTATTTCCCGGGAGGAAGATGAATTAACCAAAGTCTCAGCCACCCACCCGGAACCAGTATAGGTCCTGAACAAAAATATGGGACTGGCGTTCAGCTCACAAAAAACAAGTTAAAAAAAGGAGCTATAGGGCAGAGCAATTGACAAACTGGCAGAGTAATAAAGGACAACTGTCATCCAAAAATCTGTTGAGGGAAGGCAACGAGGCGAACTTGAAAGTGAGGCAGAATAGCAGGAAACAGATTTCAAGAGGTACGTTGGAATCACCTTTAAAGCACAGGAAGAGGGGCACAACTTCGACAATGATGCACTTTGCCAAAAAGGGCATATGCGTTTTCTCCTGAGTATATTCAGGAGAAAACGCATACACTATTTTTGGCCAAGCAAGCAAGCTGACAACGTGAGTATGCACTACAAAGAAGTATCACTTCCCACTGGGCCAAAGGGACATCCACAAAAAGGGTAAAAACCAGAAATTCAAGACAGGCCCTGGAGAATAGGGAGGCTTGTTATGCTGATGGGCGGGATGTAAATTGCCAACTGCCTCTCTGGAGGAGTGCATTGTGTTCCCTAAAACAAGTAAGCAACAGAGCTACAGAGCCAAGGACACTTCCAGTCTAGGGAATATACCTTGGGAAAACTGAAAATCAATAAGACAGAGCCACCCCAAAATTTACGGCTGCACTGCTTACAAGAACCTCAACTTGGGTACACCTAAAATATCCCATGAAATATAAAAATGGTTGAAAAAATTGTGGTACTTACGTACGAAGGAATATCCATCAGCCATGAAATCAATGTCATAAGAGCAGTAGCAGCAAAATGAGTGGATTCAGGTACGATGATTCTAAGGGAAAGAAGTCACACAGAAAAAGAAACGTATCATAAGATATCACTTATGAAGATCCTGTAAACATGGCTACACATGAACTGAGTTAGGAAAGAGAACAGAGTCTCACATTTAGAAAAAACTCTTATGCCTGCTTAAGGGGGAAGGAGAGGTGGGGTGATGCATAAAACCAGAGTTTGATATAAGCACAGGTACGGTTTCAAAAACCAAGTATGGAATAGACAAGACCTACACCTTCCTCAGTGTAAGGGACTCAAAAACCCATATTTCCCGCAGAGGAATATATCTGACTAGTAAGAATCTTAAAACCTATGTATTGATATGTCTCTGTAAGGGAATGAAGTGTTTCTAGACTGGCATAAACCTGGCAGTGAGAATCAGCTCAAACCCACTATAAAAAGGAATTTCAAAAAAAAAAAAAAAACAGGGAAATTCTTTACAATTCCTTCAGGTTCTCTGATGAAACCTGGAATGAAGCTATCTACAACGACAGCTGGAGGTAGCATAAGGCTGGACACATGGGACTGAGAGGATTGGTGAGATTGGGTGAGCAATGGCAGACCCTTTAAAGCAATAATGCAGGGCACCCATCCCATGGGTCCCAACTCTCCAGGTTGAAGGGAATATTACTACAGCTATAACATGTACGGGAAACCTAGAGAATGGACACACTGTGAATACGAAAGGTCTCTAAAACTCAACGAATAGTCCCTCTCCTGGTGCTCCGGATTGACTTTCCAACTGCTTTACTATCAATCTCCCAACCTGGAGAGACAGCACCTTTAAATTCTGTTTCGCACAGGTTGCCAATTTCGCACAGGATGAATGGGAAGAGGGAGAAACAATGAGAGAGTAGCTGTTAGGCATTTGGACGGGCATATGTCAATCTTATTTCCCGGGAGGAAGAAGAATTAACCAAAATCTCGGCCACCCACCAGGAACCAGTATAGGTCCTGAACCAAAATATTGGACTTGCGTACAGCACAGAAAAAAACAGTTAAAAAACGGATCTCAGGGGCACAGCAATTCACAAACTGGCAGAGTAATAAAGGAGAACTATCGTCCAAAAATCTGTTGAGGGAAGGCAACGAGTTGGACTTGAAAACGAGGCAAAATAGCCGGAAACAGATTTCAAGAGCTACGTTGGAATCACCATTACAGCACAGGAAGAGGGGCACAAATTGGACAATGATGCACTTGGCCAAAAAGGGCGTATGCATTTTCTCCTGAGTATATTCAGTATAAAACGCATATGCCTTTTTTGGCCAAGCAAGCAAGCGGGCATGCAAGTCTGCACTTCAATGAAGTATGACTTCCCACCGGTACACAGGAACATCCACAAAAAGGGTAACAACCAGAAATTCAAGACAGGCCCTGGAGAACAGGGAGCCTTGTTATGCTGATGGGCGCGATGTAAATTGCCTACTGCCTCTCTGGAGGAGTGCATTGTGTTCCCTAAAACAAGTAAAAAACAGAGCTACAGAGCCAAGGACACTTCCAGTCCAGGGAATATACCTTGGGAAAACTGAAAATCAATAAGACAGAGCAACCCCAAAATTTAGGGCTGCACTGCTTACAAGAAACTCAACTTGGGTACACCTTAAATATCCCAGGAAAGATAAAAATGGTTCAAAAAATTGTGGTACTTACGTACGATGGAATATCCCTCAGCTACGAAATCAATATCATAAGACCAGTAGCAGCAAAATGAGTGGATTCAGGTACGATGATTCTAAGTGAAATAAGTCACACAGAAAAAGAAACTTATCATAAGATATCACTTATGAAGATCCTGTAAACATGGCTACACATGAACAGAGTTAGGAAAGAGAAGAGAGTCTCACATTTAGAAAACACTCTTATGCCTGCTTACGGGTGAAGGAGAGGTGGGGTGATGCATAAAACCAGAGTTTGATATAAGCACAGGTACCGTTCCAAAAACCAACTATGGAATAGACAAGACCTACACCTTCCTCAGTGAAAGGGACTCAAAACCCCATATTTCACGCAGAGGAATATATCTGACTAGTAAGAATCATAAAACCTATGTATTGATATGTCTACGTAAGGGAATCAAGTGTTTCTAGACTGGCATAATCATGGCAGTGAGAATCAGCACAAACCCACTATAAAAAGGAATTTCAAAAACAAAACAAAAAAACAGGGAAATTCTTTACAATTCCTTCAGGGTCTCTGATGAAACCTGGTATGACCCTATCTACAATGACAGCTGGAGTTGGCATAAGGCTGGACACAAGGGACTGAGAGGATTGGTGAGATTGGGTGAGCAAATGCAGACCTTTTAAAGCAATAATGCAAGGCACCCTTTCCATGGGTCCCAACTCTCCAGGTTGAAGGGAATATTACTACAGCTATAACATGTACGGGAAACCTAGAGAATGGACACACTGTGAATACGAAAGGTCTCTAAAACTCAACAAATAGTCCCACTCCTGGCGCTCCGGTTTGACTTTCCAACTGCTTTACTATCAATCTCTCAACCGGCAGAGACAGCACCTTTAACCTCCTGTTTCGCACAGGTTGCCAATTTCGCAGAGGATGAATGGGAAGAGGGAGAACCAATGAGAGAGTAGCTGTTACGCATTTGGACGGGCATATGTCACTCTTATTTCCCGGGAGGAAGAAAAATTGACCAAAGTCCCAGCCACCCACCGGGAACCAGTATAGGTCCTGAACCAAAATATTGGACTTGCGTACAGCTCAGAATAACCCAGTTAAATAAAGAAGATAAGGGGCACAACAATTCACAAACAGGCAGAGTAATAAAGGACAACTATCGTCCAAAAATCTGTTGAGGGAAGTCAACGTGGCGAACTTGAAAGGGAGGCAGAATAGCAGGAAACAGATTTTAAGAGGTACGTTGCAATCGCCTTTAAAGCACAGGAAGAGGGTCACAGCTTCGACAATGATGCACTTGGCCAAAAAGGGCGTATGCATTTTCTCCTGAGTATATTCAGGATAAAACGCATATGCCTTTCTTGGCCACACAAGCAAGCGGGCATGCAAGTCTGCACTACAAAGAAGTATCTCTTCCCAGTGGTCCACAGGAACATCCACAAAAAAGGTAAAATCCAGAAATTCAAGACAGGCCCTGGAGAAAAGGAAGCCTTGTTATGCTGATGGGCGGGATGTAAATTGCCAACTGCCTCTCTGGAGGAGTGCATTGTGTTCCCTAAAACAAGTAAGCAACAGAGCTACAGAGCCAAGGACACTTCCAGTCTAGGGAATATACCTTGGGAAAACTGAAAATCAATAAGACAGAGCCACCCCAAAATTTACGGCTGCACTGCTTACAAGAACCTCAACTTGGGTACATCTTAAATATACCATGAAATATAAAAATGGTTGAAAAAATTGTGGTACTTACGTACGATGGAATATCCATCAGCCATGAAATCAATGTCATAAGACCAGTAGCAGCAAAATGAGTGGATTCAGCTACGATGATTCTAAGTGAAATAAGTCACACAGAAAAAGAAACGTATCATAAGATATCACTTATGAAGATCCTGTAAACATGGCTACACATGAACTGAGTTAGGAAAGAGAACAGAGTCTCACATTTAGAAAACACTCTTATGCCTGCTTAAGGGGGAAGGAGAGGTGGGGTGATGCATAAAACCAGAGTTTGATATAAGCACAGGTACGGTTGCAAAAACCAACTATGGAATAGACAAGACCTACACCTTCCTCAGTGTAAGGGACTCAAAAACCCATATTTCCCGCAGAGGAATATATCTGACTAGTAAGAATCTAAAAACCTATGTATTGATATGTCTCCATAAGGGAATCAAGTGTTTCTTGACTGGCATAATCATGGCAGCGAGAATCAGCTCAAACCCACTATAAAACGAAATTTCAAAAACAAAACAAAAAAACAGGGAAATTCTTTACAATTCCTTCAGGTTCTCTCATGAAACTTGGAATGACCCTATCTACAACGACAGCTGGAGTTGGCATAAGGCTGGACACATGGGACTGAGAGGATTGGTCAGATTCGTGAGCAAATGTAGACCCTTTAAAGCAATAATGCTTGGCACCCATTCCATGGGCCCCAACTCTCCAGGTTGTAGGGAATATTTCTACAGCTATAACATGTTTGGGAAACCTAGAGAATGGACACACTGTGAATACGAAAGGTTTCTAATTCTCAATGATTAGTCCCTCTCCTGGTGCTCCAGTTTGACTTTTTAACTGCTTTACTATCAATCTCCCAACTTGGAGAGACAGCACCTTTAACCTCCTGGTTTGCACAGGTTGTCTATTTGGCAAAGGATGAAAGGGAAGAGGGAGAACCAAAGAGAGATTAGTTGTTAGGCATTTGGATGGGCACATGTCACTCTTATTTCCCGGGAGGAAGAAGAATTGACCAAAGTCTCAGCCACCCACCGGGAACCAGTATAGGTCCAGAACCAAAATATGGGACTGGCGTTCAGCTCACAAAAAACAAGTTAAAAAAAGGAGCTATAGGGCAGAGCAATTCACAAACTGGCAGAGTAATAAAGGACAACTGTCATCCAATAATCTATTGAGGGAAGGCAATGAGGCAAACTTGAATGTGACGCAGAATAGCAGGAAACAGATTTCAAGAGGTATGTTGGAATCGCGTTTAAAGTACAGGAAGAGGGGCACAACTTCGACAATGATGCATTTGGCCAAAATGGGCGTATGCGTTTTCTCCTGAATATATTCAGGAGAAAACGCATACGCCCATTTTGGCCAAGCAAGTAAGCAGGCAATGCAAATCTGCACTACAAAGAAGTAGCACTTCCCACGAGTCAAAAGTGACATCCACAAAATGGATAAAATCCAGAAAAGAAAGACAGGCCCTGGAGAACAGGGAGCCTTGTTATGCTGATGGGTGGGATGTAAATTGCCAACTGCCTCACTGGAGGAGTGCACTGTGTTCCCTAAAACAAGTAAACAAAAGAGCTACAGAGCCAAGGGCACTTCCAGTCTAGGGAATATACCTTGGGAAAACTGAAAATCAATAAGACAGAGCCACCCCCATATTTAGGGCTGCACTGCTTACAAGAACCTCAACTTGGGTACACCTAAAATATCCCATGAAATATAAAAATGGTTCAAAAAATTGTGGTACTTACGTACGATGGAATATCCCTCAGCAATGAAATCAATGTCATAAGACCAGTAGCAGCAAAATGAGTGGATTCAGCTACGATGATTCTAAGTGAAATAAGTCACACAGAAAAAGAAGCTTATCATAAGATATCACTTATGAAGATCCTGTTAACATGGCTACACATGAACTCAGTTAGGAAAGAAAACAGAGTCTAACATTTGGAAAACACCCTTATGCCTGCTTAAGGGGGAAGGAGAGGTGGGGTGATGCATAAAACCAGAGTTTTATATATGCACAGGTACCATTTCAAAAACCAACTATGGAATAGACAAGACATACCTATACCTTCCTCAGTGAAAGGGACTCAAAACCCATATTTCCCGCAGAGGAATATATCTGACTAGTAAGAATCTTAAAACCTATGCACTGATATGTCTCCATAAGGGAATCAAGTGTGTCTTGACTGGCATAAACATCGCAGCGAGAAATATCTCAAACCCTCTATAAAAAAGAATTTCAAACACAAAACAATAAAACAGGGAAATTCTTTAAAATTCCTTCAGGGTTTCTGATGAAATATGGAATGACCCTATCTACAATGACAGCTGGATGTGGCATAAGGCTGGACACATGGGACTGAGAGGATTGTTGAGATTGTGTGGGAAAATGCAGACTCTTTAAAGCAATAATGCATGGCATCCATTCCATGGGTCCCAACTCTCCATGTTGAAGGGAATATTACTTGAGCTATAACATGTACGGGAAACCTAGAGAATGGACACATTGTGAATACGAAAGGTCTCTAAAACTCAATGAATAGTCCCTCTCCTGGTGCTCCGCTTTGACTGTCCAACTGCTTTACTATCAATCTCCAAAGCTGGAGAGAAAGACCTTTAACCTCCTGTTTCGCAAAGGTTGCCAATTTGGCAGAGGATGAATGCGAGCAGGGAGAACCAATGAGAGAGTAGCTGTTAGACATTTGGACGGGCACATGTCACCCTTATTTCCCGGGGGGAAGAAGAATTAATCAACGTCTCAGCCACCCACCTTAAACCAGTATAGGTCCTGAACCAAAATATTGGTCTTGCGTTCAGTTCACAAAAAAACGAGTTAAAAAATGGAGCTCAGGGGCACACAAATTCACAAACAGGAAGAGTAATAAAGGGCAACTATCGTCCAAAAATCTGGTGAGGGGAGGCATCGTGGGGGAGTTGAAAGCGAGGCAGAATAGCAGGAACCAGATTTCAAGAGGTACGTTGGAATCGCCTTTAAAGCACAGGAAGTTGGGCACAACATCGACAATGATGCACTTGGCCAAAAAGGGCGTATGCATTTTCTCCTGAATATATTCAGGAGAAAACGCACACACCCCTTTTGGCCAAGCAAGCAAGTGGGCAATGAAAATCTGCACTACAAAGTAGTATCAATTCCCACTGGTCAAAACGGACATCCACAAAATGGGTAAAAACCAGAAAGGCAAGACAGGCCCTGGAGAACAGGGAGCCTTGTTATGCTGATGGGCGGGATGCAAATTGCCAACTGCCTCTCTGGAGGAGTGCATTGTTTTCCCTAAAGCAAGTAAATAACAGAGCTACAGAGCCAAGGGCACTTTCAGTCTAGGGAATATACCTTGCGAAAACTGAAAATCAATAAGACAGATCCACCCCAATATTTAGGGCTACACTGCTTACAAGAACCTCAACTTTGGTACAGCTTAAATAGCCCAGGAAATATAAAAATGGTTCAAAAAATTGTGTTACTTACATACGATGGAATATCCCTCAGCCATGAAATCAATGTCATAAGACCAGTAGCAGCAAAATGAGTGGATTCAGGTACGATGATTCTAAGTGAAATAAGTCACACAGAAAAATAAACTTATCATAAGATATCACTTATGAAGATCCTGTAAACATGGCTACACATGAACTGAGTTAGGAAAGAGAACAGAGTCTCACATTTAGAAAACACTCTTATGCCTGCTTAATGGGGAAGGAGAGGTGGGGTGATGCATAAATGCAGAGTTTGATATAAGCACAGGTATTGTTCCAAAAACGAAGTATGGAATAGACAAGACCTACACCTTCCTCAGTGAAAGGGACTCAAAACACCATATTTCCCACAGAGGAATATATCTGACTATTAAGAATCTTCAAAGCTATGTATTGATATGTCTCCGTAAGGGAATCAACTGTGTATAACCTGGCATAAACATGGCACTGAGAATCAGATCAAACCCACTATAAAAAGGAATTTCAAAAACAAAACAAGAAAACAGGGAAATTCTTTACAATTCCTTCAGGGTCTCTGATGAAACTTGGAATTAACCTATATACAACTACAGCTGGATGTGGCATAAGTCTGGACAATTGGGGCTGAGAGGATTGGTGAGACTGGGTGAACAAACACAGACCGCTTAAAGCAATAATGTGTGAACTCCATTCCATGGTTCCAAACTCTCAAGGTTGAAGGGAATATTACTACAGCTATAAAATGTACGGGAAACCTAGAGAATGGACACACTGTGAATACGAAAGGTTTATAAAACTCAACGAATATTCCATCTCTTGGTGCTCCAGTTTGACTCTCCATCTACTTTACTATCAATCTCCCAACTTGGAGAGACAGCCCCTTTAACACCCTGGATAACACAGGTTGCCAATTAGGCAGAAGATGAAAGGGAATACGGAGAACCAATGAGAGAGTAGCTGTTAGGCATTTGGACGGGCACATGTCTCTCTAATTTCCCGGCAGGAAGAAGAATTAACCTAAGACTCATCCCACTGCCGGGAACCAGTATAGGTCCTGAACCGAAATTTTGGACTTGTGGTCAGCTCACAAAAAACGATTTGAGAAATGGAGCTCAGGGGCAGAGCAATTCAGAAACAGGCAGAGTAATAAAGGACAACTATCGTCCAAAAATCTGTTGAGGGAAGGCAACGCGGCGGACTTGAAAGCGAGGCAGAATAGCAGGAAACAGATTTCAAGAGGAACGTTGGAATCACCTGTAAAGCACAGGAAGAGTGTCACAACTTCGACAATGATGCACTTGGCCAAAAATGGTGTATGCGTTTTCTCCTGAATATATTCAGGAGAAAACGCATACGCCCTTTTTGGCCAAGCCAGCAAGCGGGCAATGCAAATCCGCAGTACAAAGAAGTATCACTTCCCACCAGTCAAAAGGGACATCCGCAAAATGTGTAAAAAGCAGAAAGGCAAGAGAGGACCTGGAGAACAGGGAGCCTTGTTATGCTGATTGGCGAAATGTAAGTTGCCAACTGCCTCTCTGGAGGAGTGCATTGTGTTCCTTAAAACAAGTAAACAACAGAGCTACAGAGCCAAGGGCACTTCCACTCTAGGGAATATACCTTGGGAAAACTGAAAATCAGTAAGTCAGAACAACCCCAAAATTTAGGGCTGCACTGCTTACAAGAACCTCAACTTGGGTACACCTTAAGTATCCCAGGAAAGATAAAAATTGTTCAAAGAATTGTGGTACTTACGTATGATGGAATATCCCTCAGCCATGAAATCAATGTCATAAGACCAGTAGCAGCAAAATGAGTGGATTCAGGTACGATGATTCTAAGTGAAATAAGTCACACAGAAAAAGAAACTTATCATAAGATTTCACTTATGAAGATCCTTTAAACATGGCTACACATGAACTGAGTAAGGAAAGGGAACAGAGTCTCACATTTAGAAAACACTCTTATGCCTGCTTAAGGGGGAAGGAGAGGTGGGGTGATGCATAAAACCAGAGTTTGATATAAGCACAGGTATTGTTCCAAAAACCAACTATGGAATAGACAAGACCTACACCTTCCTCGGGGAAAGGGACTCAAAACACCATATTTTCTGCAGAGGAATATATCTGACTAGTAAGAATCTTAAAACCTATGTATTGATATGTCTCCATAAGGGAAACAAGTGTGTCTAGACTGGCATACACATGGCAGCGAGAATCAGCTCAAACCCACTATAAAAAGGAATTTCAAAAACAAAACAAAAAAACAGGGAAAATCTTTACAATTCCTTCTGGGTCTCTGAAGAAACCTGCAATGAACCTATCTACAACTACAGCTTGATGTGGCATAAGGCTGGACATTTAGGACTGAGAGGATTGCTGAGACTGGGTGAGCAAACACAGACCGTTTAAAGCAATAATGCGTGGCCTCCATTCCATGGTTCAAAACTCTCCAGGTTGAAGAGAATATTACTACAGCTATAACAAGTACGGGAAACCTAGAGAATGGACACACTGTGTATACGAAATGTTTCTAAAACTCAACTAATTGTCCCTCTCCTGGTGCTCCAGTTTGACTTTCCAACTGCTTTACTATCAATCTCCCAACTTGGAGAGACAGCCCCTTTAACCTCCTGGATAACACAGGTTGCCAATTTGGCAGAGGATGAAAGGGAAGACGGAGAACCAATGTGAGAGTAGCTGTTAGGCGTTTGGACGGGCACATGTCACTCTAATTTCCCGGCAGGATGAAGAATTAACCAAAGACTCATCCCCCTGCCGGGAACCAGTATAGGTCCTGAACCGAAATTTTGGACTTGTGGTCAGCTCACAGAAAATGATTTGATAAATGGAGCTCAGGGGCACAGCAATTCACAAACTGGCCTAATATTAAAGGACAACTATCGTCCAAAAATCTTTTGAAGGAAGGCAACGAGCTGGACTTGAAAGCGAGGCAGAATAGCAGGAAACAGATTTCAAGAGGTACGTTGGAATCACCTGTATAGCACAGGAAGAGGGGCACAACTTCGACAATGATGCACTTGGCCAAAAAGGGCTTATGCGTTTTCTCCTGCATATATTCAGGAGAAAATACATACGCCCTTTTTGGCCAAGCAAGCCAGGAGCAATGCAAATCTGCACTACAAAGAAGTATCCCTTCCCACCGGTCAAAAGGGACATCCACAAAATGTATAAAAACCAGAAAGGCAAGACAGGCCCTGGAGAACAGGGAGCCTTGTTTTGCTAAAGGGCCGGATGTAAGTTGCCAGCTGCCTCTCTGGAGGAGTGCACTGTGTTCCCTAAAACAACTAAACAACAGAGCTACCGAGCCAAGGGCACTTGCAGTCTAGGGAATATATCTTGGGAAAACAGAAAATCAATAAGACAGAGCCACCCTCAAATTTATGGCTGCACTGCTTACAAGAACCTCAACTTGTGTACACCTTAAGTATCCCGGGAAAGACAAAAATGGTTCAAGATATTGTGGTACTTACGTATGATGGAATATCGCTTAGCCATTAAATCAGTGTCATAAGGCCAGTAGCAGCAAAAAGAGTGGATTCAGGTACGATGATTCTCAGTGAAATAAGTCACACAGAAAAAGAAACTTATCATAAGATATCACTTACGATGCTCCTGTAAACATGGCTACACGTGTACTGAGTTAGGAAAGATTACAGTGTAACTAATCTAATCATAACATATCACTCATAGCGGGAATGTACACATGACTACACATGAACTGTATTACAAACACAACAGAGTCACACATTTAGAAAACATCTTCTGCCTGCTTAAGGGGAAAGCCGAGGTTGGGTGATGCATAAAACCACAGTTTTTAATTAGCACAGATACCGTTATATATACCATGTATGTAATAGACAACACCTACTCCCGGCACAATGAACTGGACTCAACAACCCCTATTCATTGCAGAGGAATATGTCTGACTCTAAGTATTTTAAAACATATGTATTCTCATGTCTCCATAAAGGAGTCATGTGTGTGTATAACGGCATGAACACAGCACTGAAATTCAGTTAAACCCACTTATAAAAATACATTTCAAAAGCAAAATGCAAAAACAGAGAGAAAGTCTTAAAAATTACGTTCAGGGCCTGTGATGCAAGCCAGATTGACCACCTTTACACCCACAGCTGGATGAGACATAAGACTGGCCACATGGGGCTGACAAGATTGCTGAGGTTGTGTGAACAAAAGAACACCACTTAGAGCAATACTGTGTGCTACCCATTCTAGTGGTCCCAACTCTCCAGGTTTAAGGGAATCTTCCTACAGTTAAAACATGCATGGGAAACCAAGTGGATGGTACACTGTGTAATTGGGAAAGTTTTCTAAAATGTACCTCATTTTTCCTTTTGTCATGCTCGGCTTCGCCATTCCATCTGCATTACTCAATATCTCCCCACTTGGAGTGTCAGCTCCTTTACCCTCCCGTTAGGCACAGTTTGAAAATTGTGCAGAGGATGAACAGGAAGAGGGGAAACAAATGAGAGATTAGCTGTAGGTGTTTGGATGGGCACATGCCACTCTAGTTTCCCATCAGGAAGAAGAATTAACCAAAGGCTCAGCCTGAAGCCCCGGAACCAGACTAGGGCCTAAAGCCATCCTGCGGTATTGCAGCCAGCTCACAAAGAGGCGAGCTGAAAAATGGAAATCAGGGGCACAGCAATTCACAAACTTGCAGAGTTATAAAGGACAACTATCATCCAGAAATATATTGAGGAAAGGCAGTGAAGAGGATTTGAATGCAAGGCAGAATTGAAGGAAACAGATTTCAAGAGGTAGATTGGAGTCGTCTTTAAAGCACATGAAAAGCGACAGAATTTCGACAATGTTACCCTTTGCTGAAAAGGGACTATGTGTATTTTCTTGAATATATTCGGGAAAAAATGCATATGCCCTTTTTGGCAAAGCAAGCCATCAAGCATTGCAAATCCACACTACATAGAAGTGTCCCTTACCTCCAGTCAAAAGGGCCATCCACAAATAGTGTAAAAACCACAAATGCAGGACAGGCCATGGAGAAAAGGGAGCCTGGTTATGCCGATGGACAGGATGTAAATTGCCAACAGCCTCTCTGGAGAACTGTATGTTGTTTTCTAAAACAGAGCTACAGAGCATAGCACACTTCCACCCATGGGCGTGTATTTTGGGAAAACTAAAAATCCACAACACACAGCCAGCCCAAACTTTAGGGCTGCTCTGTTTACAAGAACCTCGACTTCGGTACACTTTATATATCCCAGGAAAGGAAAAAAAAAATGGATATAGATGTTGTGGTACTTATATACAATGGAATGTCACTCAGACATAAAATCAATGTCATAAGGCCAATAGCAGCATAATGAGTGGCTTTAGGTACGATGATGCTAAGTGAAATGAGCCACAAAGAAAAAGAAACTTATTGTAATATATCACTTATAGAGGAAATGTAAACATGGCTACACATGAACTGAATTTCAAAAGAGAACAGAGTTACACATTTAGAAAACACACTTATGCCTCCTTAAGGGGAAAGGTGATGTGGGGTGATGTGTAAAAGCAGAGTTTGAAATTAGCACAGATCCCATTCCATATACCAAATGTGTAATAGACAAGACCTACTCCTTTCTCAATTAACTGGACACCAAACACCCTATTCACTGAAGAGGAATATATCTGACTGGTAATAACCTTGAAACCTATGTATTTATATGTCTCCATAATGGAATCAAGTGTATGTAGATTGGCATAAACACAGATCAATGGAACAGGACAGAAAGCCCAGAGATAAACCTACATACATATGGCTATCTCATCTATGACAAAGGAGCTAAGGATATACAATGGAGAAAAGACAGTCTCTTCAGTAATTGGTGCTGGGAAAACTGGACCCCTACACATAAAAGAATGAAATTAGAACACTCCATAACACCATACACAAAAATAAACTCTAAATTGATTAGAGATCTAAATATAAGACCAGACACTATAAAACACTTAGAGGAAACCATAGGCAAAACACTATATGACATAAATCACAGCAAGATCCTTTTTGACCCACCACTTAGAGAAATGGAAATAAAAACAGAAATCAACAAATGGGACCTAATGAAACTTAAAAGCGTTTACACAGTACAGGAAAACATAAAAAAGATGCAAAAACAACCCTCAGAATGAGAGAAAATATTTTCAAATGAAGCAACTGACAAAGGATTAATCTCCTAACTTTACAAGCACCTCATGTAGCTCAATATCACAAAAACAAACAACCCAATCCAAAAACGGGCAGAAGACCTAATAGACATTTCTCCAAAGAAGATATACAGATTACCAAGAAACACATGAAAGGATGCTGAACATCACTAATCATTAGAGAAATGCAAATCAAAACTACCGTGAGGTATCACCTCACAGCAATCAGAGTGGCAATCATCAAAAAAGTTTACAAAACAATAAATGCTGGAGAGGCCTTTATTGGAGAAAAGGGAACACACTTGCACTGTGGGTGGGAATGTAAATTGATATGGGCACTAGGGAGAACAGTATGGAGGTTCCTTTAAATAACTAACAATAGAAGTACCATACGACACAACAATCCAACTACTGGGCATTTGCCTTGCGAAAACCATAATTCAAAAAGAGTTATGTACAAAAATGTTCATTGCAGCTCTATTTTCAATAGCCAGGACATGAAAGCAACCTAAGTGTCCATCGACAGATGAATGGATAAAGAAGATCTGGCACATATATACAATGGAATATTACTCAGCCATAAAAAGAAGGAAAACTGAGTTATTTGTACTGAGGTGGATGGATTTAGAAGCTGTCCTACACAGTGAATTAAGTCAGAAAGGGAAAAACAAATACTGTATGTTAACAGAGATATACGGAATCTAATGAAGAAAAAAAAAGATTTTGAAGAACCTAGTGGCAGGACAGGATTAAGGACACAGACATAGAGAAAGGACTTGAGGACACCGGAAGTGGTATGGGTAAGCTGGGACGAAGTGACAGAGTGGCATGGACATAAATACATTACCAAATGTAACACCGATAGCTACTGGGAAGCAGCCACATAGAACAGGGAGATCAGCTCGGTGCTTTGTGAGCACATAAAGTGGTGGGATATGGAGTGTGGGAGGGAGATGCAAGAGGGAGGGGATCTGGTGATATTTGTATATGTATAGCTGATTCACATTGTTATACAGCAGAAACGAACACTCCATTGTAAAGCAATTATACTCCAATAAACGTGTAAAAGGAAAAAAAAAAAAGAAAGCCCAAGGATAAACCTACACACCTATGGTCAACTAATCTATGACAAAAGAGGCAAGACTATACAATGGAGATAAGACAGTCTCTTCAATCATTGGTGCAGGGAAATATGGACAGCTACATGTAAAAGAATGATATTAGAACACTCCCCAACACCATACATAAAAATATATTCAAAATGGATTAGAGACCTTAATGTAAGACCTAACAGTATAAAACTCTGAGAGGAAAACTTACGAAGGATACTCTGACGTAAATCACAGCAAGATCTTTTTTGATCCACCTCCTATAGTAATGAAATAAAAAAGAAAACTAAACAGATGGGACCTTATGAAATGTAAAAGCTTTTGCAAAGCAAAGGAAACTACAAACAAGACGAAAAGACAACCCTCAGAATGGCAGAAAATATGTGCAAACGAATCAATGGACAAATGATTAATCTCCAATATATATAAACAGCTCATGCAGCTCAATATTAATAAAACAAACAACCCAATACAAAAATGGAAGATCTAAATAGACATTTCTTCCAAGAAGACATAGAGATGGCCAGTACGCACATGAAAATCTGCTCAATATCACTAATTATTAGAGAAATGGTAATCGAAACTACAGTGAGGTATCACGTCACACCTGTTAGAATAGGCATCATCAGAAAATCTACAAACAACAAATGCTGGAGAGGGTTTGGAGAAAAGGAACCTTATTCCACTATTGTTGGGAATGTAAATCGATACAGTCTCTATGGAGAACAGTATGGAGGTTCCTTAAAAAACTAAAAATGGAATTAGCATATAATCCAGCAAACCCACTACTGTGCATATACCCAGAGAAAACCATAAATCAAAAAGACACATTCACCACAATGTTCACTGCAGCACTATTTACAATGGACAGGTAATGAAAACAACCTAAGTGCCCACAGACAGACGAATGGATAAAGACGTGGTACATATATACAATGGAATATTACTCAGCCATACATAGGAATGAAATTGGGTCATTTGTAGAGACCTTGATGGATCTAGAGACTGTCATACAGAGTGAAGTAAGTCAGAAAGAGAAAAACAAATATTGTATATTAATGCATATATGTGGAACCTAGAGAAATGGTACAGATGAACCGGTGTGCAGGGCAGAGATAGAGACACAGATGTAGAGAACAAACATATGGACACCAAGGAGGGAATGCCATGTGAGGGTGGTGGTGGGATGAATTGGGAGACTGGGATTCACATGTGCACACTTATATGTATAAAATACATATCCAATAAGAACCTGCTGTATAAAAGAAATAAATTTAAAAAAAATTAAAAATAAATAACATTTAATAAAATAAAACAGAAAAAAAGTTTTTCCCTTCACATAGACGTCTTTATATTAATGCATTATTTCCATGTTTATATTTCCGAATTAAAAAAAAAACCGAGGAATAAATAAAATCTATCTTGAACCAAAAAGAAAAAAAAAAAAAAAAACAGAACTCACCAGTTATGCAGAGTAAAATCGTATCAGGGCACTTGCTGCAGTGGTAAAAAATTCTTAAGTTGGTCACAGGTGGGAAATCGTCTCCCATGCAGTCAGCAGCGCTCCCCCCCACAAGGAGCATCCTCATTGCAAAGCTGGGGGACTGTGTCGAGGCGTCTGTGAGTAAATGTGAGCTGAGCCCCAGTCCTGCTGCAGCTGAACTCTTCCCACCCTTTCCAGGTAAAACACCTGAATATGTACAAGCACGTGCAAGCCTAGAGGAAGGGCTGTGGAGCCACACCAGCGACAGCACGCAGGCCGACTTGGTGCCTGCAGGCCAGCCAGGATGGTCCTGGCCCCAGATGCTCTTCTGGAAGCTTTCCATTTCCCTGCCTGTAATACAACTCCTGCCATGGCCTCCACTGCTTTTTTACTTCCTCACCTCTGCCTGGGGAGAAATTCCAGTGGCAAGTATGGGTGACACATCCTCTTCTTTAGCAGGTGGCAGCCTGGCAACTCCTGCAGAAAGTCCAGCAGAGCCCCACTCACACTGGGCCACCCACAAAGCCACGGCCCCTCAACCCCTCCCACCACCCAAGCCCCGACTCTGCTGACGGGGCAGAGAATATGGCGTCAGGCACAGCTACAGAGGCTCTTGCTGACTGGAGTGGTGTTTATATTGACCTCAACCCAGGCACACCTGTGGGGGTGGAGCTGGCAGGCAGTTTCAGGCTGCCCAAATCAGCCAATCCTCACCCCTCAGGGGCTCACAGTTGCAGAAAATGAACCTTGCTAAACGGGTCAGTCCCAAGGAACAGGTGTGGGCTCTTGAGAGTCAGGCTAGACAAGGGGCTGCAGCTGTGACTTGTTTTCTTATCATTTTATCTGGTCCATGAGTGGAAAACAACTTCAAGAAGACCCTATCCTAATGAGAGGAACCCAGGAGTCAGGGAGAGGAGTGATGGTGGATGGAGACAGAGGCCTGGTGCCCTTGCTGCAGTGGAATTGTCTGGAAGACCAGGCAGAGAGAGGCTGCACAGAGTGATAGCCAGGGTCACAGACCTCTCAGAGCTGCTGTTTCTTAGTTCAAGTCCTGCTCTGAGGTGTTCTGTGTCAGCTGTGAGCGACAGGTGAACTGGGGGTTCTCTGCAAGGTGGGCTATGTGCACAGTTCCTGTGTGTCCAGCCCTGCTGGGGTACCTGCCCAGGGGAGTTCCGTATCCTGGGAAGGGCCTGATTATGAGAGCCCCATGGGCTGCTGGGTAGATGCACAGGTGAGCTCCATACCCTGGGAGGGACTTGAACACGAGAGCCCCGTAGGCAGTGGGGTGCAGGATGCAGCCCAGGTGAGCTCCATATCCTGGGATTGGCCTGACCACGAGAGCCCCATGGGCTGCTGGAGACCTGGTAAAGGATATCAGGTCAGTCAGTGAAGCCACCGAGGATATACATCCAGTAGCTCCTATTTCATACACCCTGCTGGAAATTCTACTATCCACCAGGCCATGGCATTCTGTATTACACTTCAATGATGCCTTCTTCTGTATTCCATTCATCTCAGAGTCACAAGAATTTTTGTCTTGTGAGTGGCAGGACACAACATGCAACAAAACCAATAATGCTGGGCCGTCCTGCCCCAATGGTGCAAAAATCCCCACACCATCATTGGGGAAATGTCCTCTAAAGACCTAAAAGTTCTACCTCTGTAAAAGGGAACCCTCCTTCAATATGCAGATGACATTCTGATCACCAGGCCTACTAAAGACGCCTCTGAACTACCTAGCCAAGAAAGGATAGAAGGTGTCCAAGAAAAAGGCTCAAATATCCCAGGCTCAGGTGACATGCCTGGGCTTCATTCTGACAGATATTCAGAGAAACCCATCCCAGGATAGGGAAGAAACCATTTGCAGCCTTACCTCTTCTAAAACTAGAAGACAGCTTAGGGGTTCCTGGGGAGGCCAAGGTTTTCTGCATCTGGATCCCTAACTACAGTCTAATAGCTGGGCCTCTACATGAAACACTGACACGAAAAGATGATGATCCTTTTGAATAGAATCCAGAAGCAGCCTTTCAAGAATGGAAAGATCAGTCAATTCAGATCCTTGCCCAGGAACTCGCTAATTTAGCTAAACCCTTTGACCTTTACATACCCGGTCAAAGTTAATCGCCCTTGGAGCCTTAGTGCAAAAACTGGGACCACTTGAAATGGAGCAACAAAATAATGCCCTTCAGGTATGATAAACTATGGTCACCAAGGGCTTTGCCCACCAACTCATCAGGCCAGGATACTGGGGTATCTAAAAAGCTAGAAATCAGCAGCCCATAAGGCCAGCTCCCTCCTAAGGGAAAAGGACCCCACGTCGTGATCCTAACCACCCATCATGCCCTGAAGATGCATGGCTCGCTCTGTGGACACACTGACCTCGAGTGAGGAGGCCCTCCAACTCCAACCTCCAGAGAGAAAAATGGGGGCAACGGGTCCCCAAGATGACTCGTGTGACCATCACTTGACCTGGAGTTTCTCTCAGAAAACAACAAGACTGTGCCCCGAAAGAGCAGACTACTGCTTGCAGGACTTACTGCACCCAGAGGGGAGCTAATAAGCTTGGCGGGGGAAACGTATATCACACTTTCACCATAGAAAACCCTACAGACACCGCAGTGATGGTGGCCAATATGACCGGCTGGACTGCTGGCTACTTCTAAAGGCCGTTGACTCAGTGGTCGTCATGGTCCTGGATCACCACTGACCCTGGAGTGTCTGGGAGTTGCACGGGCAGGGCTCTGACACATGGTGCTGTTTGTACATTAATTCAGGGACCTAATTAAAGAAAGCACAGACTACTGCTCAGAGCATCTAGGCTGGCAAAATCCGTCAGCCTAAGGTCGCCGAACAAATGTGGGGTGGGTTGAAACCTGCCACCACAGCATCTCTGTGCGTCTCTTTTCTGGACCCTTAAAGGTTATTAGAATCTATAACACTTCCAATGCTGGTGCTCAGGTGTACGAGAATTGAGGCAGGAGGCCTTGGGACAATCAACCTCACCTGGAGGCTGGTGGGGAGACGTTTTGCCCCTCCCCCCAGGTATCAGGGCTCCCACCACTGCATGAAGCAGTTACAAAAGAGGGGTCTGCACCCTCAACACCCCAAGAATGAGGAACGGAAAATAAAACAGAGGAGGGGTTCGTCTCTGGCAACGTTCATTAAAAATTCCTGGGAGATAAAAAGAGAATCTGGGCAATAAAATAAAGTCTAAGCTGTTTTTCCTTTGTGCTTTGTCTAATTTCACGTGCTCCTAGGGTTCCGCATGCAGAGGTCCCACACCCGGCACTTCAGACCCGATTTCCTAGTGCAGAATGGCTGGGTCGACACCTCAGTTAGCGGAGTCCCATGCAGACTCCACGGCATAGAGACTGAGCTGCAGCCAACCCAGCCCTCGAGAGCTCCATCCCCTAACTCCCACTGACGCTGCCGGGATCCCTACACAGCAGCCCAGCCCACAGCCCGTGGGGGAGTGCACGCTCTCATCTCTCCATTCTCTTTTCAAAATAATGTTTCCTTTGCTTCTGAACCAAACTCAGTCTTGATCTGTTGGCTCCAATGACACTGGGCACGGGGACTCCTGTTGGGATCCACTCTGGAGGATCAGTAACAGAAATTGAGAACATTGTAACTTCAATGAACAGATGTGTGAGCCATACTGTAGTTAACATAGAGCAGTGTATAATGCTCGGGTAAAATAAGATGTTTCTAAGACTTACATTTGATATTTCCATCACTTTACTATAAGCAAGTTCAGTGAAGACGTCTGTCTTATTTGTCAGGTCAACATTAGGGAAATGAAGTGATTTATTTCCATGGTTGTACATCGAATACTCTTGGCTGAAGCTTCAATCTTGTTTAGAATGCTTTTCCATTGAAAAGGATGCCTCTCTTTCAGCTCCCCCATTTCAGAGAAGTATAAAATCTTATAATTTATTATTACCAAAGGGGAAAGTTAGGAAAAGGGATAAATTAACAGTTTGGGATTAACACATGCACACTGCTATGTATAAAATAGTTCATCAACAAGGAACTACTGTATAGCACAGGGAACTACACTGAATATTTTGCAATAACCTATAAGGGGAAATCATCTGAAAAAAAATTGATATTTTTATTGACATCATCTTTCAATGACAGATAAAATGTAAACTAAGCAAGGCCGATGGTGAGCGCTTCTGAACCTGAAGATTTCAATCATCTAAAGTTTGGGCTCTTACTATTTCCCAAGGCCCTTAATGGACATACATGTAGCCGTAGCTTAAAAATTCCCCAGTTTGGGGTTCGGGGAGGCACTGATTTGGAAAAATCCCTGGTGTTCTCCTTACATTCACGCGACCCTTCCTACAGCTAAAACATGCCTGTCACACCTAGAGGATGGTGCACCGTTTGATCGGAAAGAGTTTGGAAAAGGCACCTCATCTCCTCATCGCCTGGTGCTCGGGTTCACCCCTCCAGCATCTTTCCTAACAATCTCCTCACTTGGGGATATCAGCACCGTCAACATCCTGTTGCACACAGTTTGGAATTTGTCCAGAGGATGAAGCGGAAGGATGAGAAAAATTTAGAGACAAGTCTTAGGTGTTCGGACAGGCACATGCCACTCTAATTTCCAATCCGGAAGACAAATTCATCAAAGGCTAGAATTGCCCACGGAAACAGAATAGGTCTAGAGGAAATCCCGCTGTTTTGTGTCCAGTTTCCAAAAACACAAGTTGAAAAATGGAACTCAGGGGCACTAAAATTCATGAAACTGCAGAGTTGAAAATATCTATTTTCGAAAAATGTCTTGAGGTAAGTCACAGAAAAAGACTTGTAAGCAAGGGAGAGTGGCAGGAAACAGATTTGAAGAGGTAGAAAGGACTCCCCATTAAAGCACAAGAAAAGGGGCTGAACATCGCCAATTATGCAGTTGGCCCAAAAGGGCGTATGCATTTTTTTCTGAATATATTCAAGTAAAGGCCATACACACTTTTTATCCAACCAAACAGGTGGGCACTGGAAATCAATACTACAAAATGTATCACTTCACATCAGTCAGAAGGGCCATCCACATAAAGTGTAAACACCAGAAATTCAGGACAGGATGAGGAGAAAAGGGAGCCCTGTGAGGCTGATAGTGGAAATGTAATTTGCCAACGGCCACTCTGGACAAATGTATTGTGTTTGCTAAAACATCTGAAAACTGAGCTACAGAGCATAGGGCACTTGCACTCATGGGCGTATACCTTGGGAAAAAGAAAAAATGACAGAAAACAGGCACTCCAACGTTTACCACCTCTCTGTTAAAAAGGGCCTCCACTTGGATATAACCTAAATGTCCCTGGAAGGATAAAATGGATAAAAGAGATGGGGTACTTATGTAGAGTGGAATATTACTCATCCAGAAATCAATGAAATAAGGCCAGTTGTAACAACTCTGGAGGAGTTACATACGATCATTCTAAGTGACACATGTCAGAAAGAAAAAGACACATATCATAAGATGTCACTTAAAGGTGGAATCAAAAATGGCTACACATGAAATAAACTACAAAACAGAAACATAGTCAAATATGTAGAAAAGAGACATAAGGCTGCTAAATGGGAAAGGTAGAGAATGGTGAGGTATTATCCAGGAGGTTGAAATTAGCAAAGATACCATTCCAAGTACCGAATTGAATAACTGGCAAGGCCTACACGGTACCTCAAAGAACTGCACTCACTCCACTCAAGTCACTGGAAAATAATACATATGACTCGTAAGCATCTGAGAAAGAATTTATTGTTGTCTCACAGTACATGAATCAAGTGGATGTACAGCAGCAAAAAACAGAGCTTTGAAAATCAGCTGTAACCAATATAAAAATAAATTTAAAAATATTTATAAAAAGAGTGAGACAGACAAAAATTCTTACAACTTTTGTTGAAGGGCTACGATGTAACATGGATTGAACACATGTAGACCCACAGCAGGATGATATATAAGGCTGGAAGCTGTGCACGCTAAGAGATGTTAGAGAGGCTGAGTGAGGTAATGCAGACCTTTTAAAGTAATACTGCCTGGTACCCATTCCATGGGTCCCAAATCTGCAGTTTCAAGGGAATCTTCTGACAGGGAAAACAGGCCTGGGAAACCCAGATGAATGTACACCGTGTGCTCAGGAAAGGTGTCTAAAATGCACCTCATTTTTGATCTCCTGGTGTTGGGGTTCACCAGTCCAGCCACATTACTAACAATCTCCCCACTTGGAGAATCAGCACCTTTAACTTCCTGTTTCACAAAGTTTGCAATTTTTTGCAGAGGATAAATGGGAAGAGGAGGAACCAATGAGAGATTAGCTGTAGGAGTTTTGACAGGAACATGTCACTCTAATTTTCCATTAGGAAGAAGAATTAACCAAAGGATCAGCCTGCTTCCCCAGAACCAGAATAGGGCCGGAAGCAATCCAATGTTTTGGCGGTCAGCTCACAAAAAAAGCGAGTTGCAAAATGGAGCTCAGGAGCAGACAATTCAAAGACCTGCAAAGATATAAAAGATAACCAAAGTCCAAAAATATATTCAGGTAAGGCAACAAAGAAGTTCTGAATGAGAGGCAGAATTGCAGGAAACATTTTTCAAAAGGTAGATTGTACTCACATTTAAAGCATATGAAAAGCAGCAGAATTTCTAAAATGATGCAGTTGGGCAAAAGGGTGTATGCGTTTTTTTCGTGAATATCTTCAGGAAAAAAACACATACAGAGTTTTTGGCCAATCAAGCAAGAGGGAAATGCAAATCCGCACAACAAAGAAGTCTCAATTTCCACTGCTCAGAAAGGCCATCCAAAAAATGTGTACAAATCAAAAATGCAGGAGAGGCCATGGAAAACAGGGAGACTAGTCACGCTGATGGTTGGGGTATAAATGTCCAAGAGCTACTCTGAAGAAGTGTATGCTGTTTCCTAAAACATCTAAAATACAAAGCCCCCGAGCAAAGGGGACTTCAACTCATGGACATATAACTTGGGAAGACTAAATATCAACAAGACACAGACACCCCAAAGTTTAGGGCTGCTCTGCATACAAGAACCTCAACTTCGGTACACCTAAAGAATCCCAGGAAAAAGAGAAATGCATAAAGAACTTGTGGTAATTTTGTACAACAGAATATCACTCAGATGTGAAATCAATGTCATAAGGCCAGTAGCAGCATAATGAGAGGATTTAGGTATGATGATTCTAAGGGAAATTATTCACACAGAAAAAGAATCTTATCATAAGATATCACTTACAGAGGGAATGTCAACATCACAACACATGAACTGAATTAGGAAAGAGAGCAGTGTCTCACATTTAGAAAACACTCTTATGCCTCCTTAACGGGAAAGGAGAGATGGGGTGATGCATAAAACCAGAGTTTGATATTAGCACAGGTACCATTCCATAAACCAAATACAGAATAGACAAGACCTACACCTTCCTCAGTGAACGGGACTCAAAACCCCTATTCCCCACAGAGGAATATATCTGATTAGTAAGAATCTTAAAACCTATGTATTGATATGCCTCTGTAAGGGAATCAAGTGTTTCTAGACCAGCATAAACACGTCAGGGAAAATCATCTCAACCCCATTATAAAAATGAATTTCAAAAACAAAACAAAAAAACAGCGAAATTCTTACACAATTCCTTCAGGGGTTCTGATGAAACCTAGAATGACCCTATCTGCAAAGACAGCTGGATGAGACATAAGGCTGGACACTTGGGACTGAGAGGACTGGTGAGATTGGGAGAGAAAATGCAGACCCTTTAAAGTAGTAATGCATGCCACCATTCCATGGGTCCCAAATTTCCAGGTAGAAGGGAATATCACTACAGTTATAACATGTATGGGAAACCTAGAGAATGGACACCCTGTGATGGCGAAAGGTTTCTGAAAGTCTCCTAACTTTTCCTCTCCTTGTGCTACAGTTTGGCATTCCAACAACTTTACTATCAATCTCCCAACTTAGGAGAGTCATCCCCTATAACCTCCTGGTTCGCACAGTTTGCTAATTGTGAAGAGGATGAAAGGGAAGAGGAAGAACCAATCAGAGAGTAGATGTAGGCATTTGGACGGACACATGTCACTCTAAATTCCCGTCAGGAAGAAGAATTAACCAAAGCCTCAGCCACCCACAGGGAACCAGTATAGCCACCCATGGAACAAATATAGTTCCTGAAGCAAAATTGTGGATTTGCGGTCAGCTCCCAATAATGGGATTTGAAAATTGGAGCTCAGGGGCAAAGCAAATCAAAAACCTGCAGAGTTATAAAGGGCTACTCTCTTCCAAAAATCTGTTGAGGGAAGGCAACAAAGCGGACATGAAAATGAGGCAGAATTGCACAAAACATATTTAAACAGGTAAACTGGAATCGCCTTTAAAGCACAGGAAAGACATCACAATTTCGAGAATGATGCACTTGGCCAAAAAAGGCGTGTGACTTTTCTCCTGAATATATTCAGGAGAAAAGGCATAGGCCCTTTTGGCCAATCAAGAAAGCGCACATAGGCAAATCCACACTACAAAAAATTGTCACTGCCCACCGGTCAAAAAGGACATCCGAAAATCTGTAAAAACCAGAAAGGCAAGATAGAGATGACAAGGGCATAAAGCAATATGATCCCAAGGGTCATGGAGGATTGTGATGACAAACGCATGGAGCATTGTGATGACAAGATTATGTATCATTTTGCTGTCAAAGGCATTGTGATGACAAGGTTCATGGAGCACTGTGATGACAAGTGTCATGGAGCATTGTGATTACAGGGTTCATGGAGCATTGAGATGACAAGGGCATGGAGCATTTTGATGACAAGGGTCCTGGATCATTCTGTTGTCAGGGTTCATGTAGCGTTGTGATGACAGTGGTCATGGAGCATTGTGATGACAGAGGTCATGGAGCATTGTGATGAGAACGTCATGGAGCATTGGGCTGAAAATATTCATGAGGTATTGTGATGACAGTGTTCAAGGAGCATTGTGATGACAAGGAACTGGAGCATTGTGATGAGAAGACCATGGAGTCATGTGATGACAAGTCTCATGGAGCATTCTGATGAAAAGGGTCATGGAGCATAGTGATTACAGGGGTCTTGGAGCACTGTGAGGAATAGGGCATGTAACATTGTGATGAAAAAGGCATGGAGCCTTGTCATGACAGGGTTCAAGGAGCATACTGATGACAAGTGTCAGGGACCATTGTGATGACAAGGGTATTGAGCATTGTGATGACAAATGTCATGGAGCATTATGATTAGCAGACCACGGATAATTGTGATGACGAGCGTTATGGGGAGTTGTGATGATAAGTGTTATGGAATATTGTGATCACAAGGATTTGGAGCATTGTGATGACAGAGGTCATAGAGCATTTTGATTTCATTGTGATGACAATAGCATGAAGCATTATGATGATGCACATTGGTGCATTGTGATGACAGCGTCCATGGAGCATTGAGATGAAAAGGGGCATGGAGCAATATGATTACAGGAGTCTTGGATCATTGTGATGAAAAGGGCATGGAACATTGGTCTGAAATGTTTCATGGATTATTGTGATGAGAGGGGGCAAGGAGCATTGTGATAACAAGGGCACAGAACACTGTGATACATGGTTCATGGAGGATTGTAATGACAAGCGCATGGAGCATTGTGAGAAGAATGGCATCGAGCATTGTGATGAAAAGCATCATGGATCCTATGATGACAAGGGCTTGGAACAATGTGCTGAGAGCTTTTTGGAGCATTGTGATGACAATGGCATGGAGCATTGTGATGCCAAGGGTCATGGAGTTTTGTGATGACAAAGGTCATGGAGCATTTTGATGACAAGAGTGTGGTGAATTCTCTTGTGAAGGGCAGGGAGCATTGTGATGACAGGGTCATGGAGCAATTTGATGAAAAGTGTCATGGAACATTTTGATGACAGGGGTTATGGAATATTGTGATGTCAGGAGTCATGGAACATTTTCATGACGGTGTTGTGGACCATTGTGATGACAGGGGAGTGGGTGTATTGTGATGACTAGTGAAGGAACATTTTGATATCAGTCGTGAGAGAGCATGTTGATAAGAAGTGCATGGAGCATTGTGATGACAAGTTTTATGGAGCATTGTGATGACAAGGTTGTGGAGCATTGTGATGACAAGCACATGGCGCATTTTGATGACATGGGTCATGGAGCACTGTGCTGACAAAGGCATGGAGCATTGTGATGACAAGGGTCAACGAGCATTGTGATGAAAATTTCATGGAGCATTTTGGTGACAAATGTCACAGAGCCTTGTGATGACGAGGGCATGGACCATTGTGATGACAAAGGTCATGAAGCATTGTGATGACTGGAGTCACGGAGCATTGTGATGACAGGGGTCATAGAGCATTGTGATGAAAAGGCAATGAGCATTGTGATGACAGGTGCATGGAGCATTGGCCTGATATGTTTCATGGATTATTGTGATGACAGTGGGCATGGTGCAATGTGATGACAAGGCATGGAGCACTGTGATGAGAAGGTCATGGAATATTTTGAAGACAGGTCTCAGGGAGCATTGTGATGACATATGTCATGGTCCATTGCGATGACAATGGAATGGAACATTGTGATGCCAAGTGTCATGGAGGATTGTGATGACAAATGTAATGGAGCATTTTGATGACAAGTGCTTGGAGCATTGTGATGACAAGGGACATGGAGCATTGTGATGACAAGGGCATGGAGCATTGTGATGACAAGGGCCATTGAGAATTTTGATGAAACTTCATGAAGCATTGTGATGAGAAGCACATGGAGCTTCCTATGACAGGGGTCATGGAGCATTGCGATGACAAGTGCATAGAGAATTGTGATGACAAATCATGTAATACGGTGATGAGAAGTGTCATGGAGCACAGTGGTGCCAAGAACGAGGAAAATTGTGATGACAGGGGACATGGAGCATTGTGATGACCAGGGCATGGAGCATTGTGATGGCAAGACCGTGGAGCATTGTGATGAGAAGACCATGGATAATTGTGATGACGAGCGTCATGGAGCACTGTAATGACAAGGGGAATGGAGCATTGTGATGACAGTGGCCATGGAACATTGTGATGACAAGTGTCATGGAGCATTCTGATGACAAGCTTGTGGAGTATTGTGACGACAATGGCATGGAGCATTGTGATGAAAAAGGCATGAAGCCATTTCATGACAGGTTTCAAGGAGCATTCTGATGACAAGTGTCAGGGAACATTGTGATGACAAGTGTATTGAGAATTGTGATGAAAAAGATCATGGAGCATTTTGACGAAAAGGGCATGGAGAATTGTGATGACAGGCATCATGGAGCATTGTGATGACAAGTGTTATTGAACATTGTGATCACAAGGGTTTGGAGCATTGTGATGACAGATGTCATGGATCATTTTGGTTTCAAAGACCATGTAGCATTGTGATGACAAGGGCATGAAGCAATGTGATCCCAAGGTTCATGGAGGATTGTGATGACAATGGTAAGGGAGTATTGTGATGAAAAGCAAATGGAGCATTGTGATGACAAGGTCATGTAGCATTTTGCTGACACAGGCATGGAGCATTGTGATGGTAAGGGTCATGGAGCACTGTGATGAGAAGCATCACGGATCATGGTGATTACAGGGGTCATGGAGCATTGCGAAGACAAGGTCATGGATCATTGTGATGACAAGGGTCATGGAGCCTTGGGCTGAAAATGTTCATGGAGCATTGTGATGACTAGGGAATGGAGCATTGTGATGACAAGAGTCCCGCATCACTGTGTTGTCAGGGGTCATGGAGCATTGTGATGACAGTGGTCATGGAGCATTGTGATGATAGGGATCATGAAGCATTGTGATGAGGAGTTCCTGGAGAATTGGAATGAAAATGTTCAGGAAGTATTGTGAGGACAGGGGTCATGGAGCACTGTGATGACAAGGGAATGGAGCACTGTGATGAAAAGTTCCTGGAGCATTGTGATGAGAAGACCATGGAGCCTTGTAATAACAAGTCTCATGGAGCATTCAGAGGAAATGGGGTATGGAGTATTGTGATTACAGGGGTCTTGGAGCATTGTGATGATAAGGGCATGGAACATTGTGATTACTGGTGTCTTGGGCACTGTGATGAAATTGGCATGGATCATTGTTATGAAAATGGTATGGAGCCTTGTCATGACAGGGTTCCAGGAGCATACTGATGACAAGTGTCAGGGAGCATTGTAATGACAAGTGTATAGAGCATTGTGATGACAAAGGTAATGGAGCACTGTGATGAGAAGACCATGGATAATTGTGATGATGAGCGTCAGGGGCATTGTGATGATAAGTGTTATAGAACATTGTGATCACAAGGATTTGGAGCATTGTGATGAGATAGATCATCGAATATTTTGATTTCATTGTGATGACAATAGCCTGAAGCATTATGATGATGGGCATGGTGCATTTTGATGACAGGGTTCATGGAGCATTGAGATGCAAAGGGGCATGGAGCATTATGATTAGAGGGTTCATGGAGCATTGTGATGACAATGGCATGGAGCATTGAGATGCCAATTGTCATGGAGATTTGTGATGACAAAGGTCATGGAGCATTTTGATGACAAGTGCGTGGTGCATTGTGATGAGAAGGGCAGGGAGCATTGTGATGAGAGGGTCATAGAGCAATTTGATGAAAAGGGTCATGGAATATATTGATGACAGGGGTTATGGAACATTGTGATGTCAAGGGTCATGGAGCATTTTGATGAAAAGGATCATGGAGAATTTTGAGGACAGGTGTTATGGAACATTGTGATGTCAGGGGTCATTGAGCATTTTGAGGAAAACTGTTATGGAGCATTTTGATGACAGGGGTTATGGAACATTGTGATGTCAGGGGTCATCGAACATTGTGATGATAAGTGCATGTAGCATTGCAAAGACAGGAGTCATGGAACATTGTGATGACAGGGTTGAGGGAGTATTGTGATGAATAGTGATGGAACATTGTGATATCAGTGGTGAGAGACCATTTTGATGAGAAGTGCATGGAGAATTGTGATGACAAGTTTTATGGAGCATTGTGGTGACAAAATTGTGGATCACTGTGATGACAAGCGCATGTTGCATTGTGATGACATGGGTCAAGGAACATTGTTCTGACAAGCGCATGGAGCATTGTGATGACAAGAATCATGGAGCATTGTGCTGAGAAAGTCATAGAGCATTGTGATGACAAGGGTTAAAGAGCATTGTGATGAAATGTTCATGGTGGATTGTGGTTAAATATGTCACAGAGCCTGTTGATGACGAGGGCATGGACCATTGTGATGACAAAGGTCATGAAGCATTTAATGAATGGAGTCATGGAGCATAGTGGTGACAGGGGTCATGGAGCATTGTGATAACAGGGGTGAGAGAGGATTGTGATGACTAGTGATGGACATTGTGATATCTCATGTGAGAGAGCATTTTGATGAGAAGTGCATGGAGCATTCTGATTACAAGGTTTATGGAGCATAGCGCTGACAAGGTTGTGGATCATTGTGATGAAAAGCACATGGCACATTGTGATGACAAGGGTCATGGAGCTTTGTTCTGAAAAAGGCATGGAGCATTGTGATGACAATGGCTTGGAGCATTGTGATGACAAGTGTCAGGGAGCATTGTGCTGACAAGTGCATGGAGAATTGTGATGACAAAGGGCATGGAGCATTCAGATGACCAGCTTGTGGAGTATTTTGATGACAATGGCATGGAGCATTGTGATGACAATGGCATGGGGCTTTGTGATGAAAATGGCATGGAGCCTTTTCGTGACAGGGTTCAAGGAGCATTCTGACGGACAAGTGTCAGGGAGCATTGTGATGAGAAGTATATTGAGAATTGTGATGACAAAGGTCATGGAGCATTGTGATGAAAAGGGCATGGAGTATTGTGATGACAGGCATCATGGAGCGTTGTGATGACAAGTGTTATGGAACATTGTGATCACAAGTGTTTGGAGCATTATGATGACAGAGGTCATGGAGAATTTTGATTTCATTGTGATGAGAATAGCCTGAAGCATTATGATGATGGGTATGGTGCATTGTGATGACAGGGTTCATGGAGCATTGAGATGAAAAGGGGCATGGAGCATTGTGATTACAGGGGTCTTGGAGCACTGTGATGACAAGGGCATGGAGCATTGTGAGGAGAGGGCCATGGAGCATTCTGATGACATGCGTCATGGAGCTTTGTGACGACAAGGGCATGGAACATTGTGATTACAGTGGTCTTGGAGCATTGTGATGAAAAGGCATGGATCATTGTGATGAAGAAGGCATGGAGCCTTGTCATGACAGGGTTCAAGGATCATACTGACGACAAGTGTCATGGAGCATTGTGATGACAAGTGTATTGAGCATTGTGATGACAAAGATCATGGAGCATTGTGATGAGAAGGCCATGGATAATTGTGATGATGATCGTCATGGTGTGTTGTGATGATAAATGTTATGGAACATTGTGATCACAAGGGTTTGGAGCATTATGATGACAGAGGTCATGGAGACTTTTGATTTCATTGTAATGAAAATAGCTTGAAGCATTATGATGATAGGCATGGTGCATTGTGATGACAGGTTTCATGGAGCATTTAGATGAAAAGGGGCATGGACCTTTGTGATGACAAGGGTCATGGAGCCTTGTGATGACAAGGACGTGGAACATTGTGATGGCAGGGTTCATGGAGCATTGTTATGACAGAGGTAATGGAGCATTGTGATGAGAAGGGAATTGAGCATTGGTTTGAAATATTTCATAGATTATTGTGATGAGAGTGGGCTGGAGCATTGTGATGACAAGGGCACGGAACACTGTGATACATGGGTCATGGAGGATTGTAATGACAAGGGCATGGAGCAATGTGATGAGAGGGTACATGCAGCATTGTGATGACAATGACTTGGAGCATTGTGAGGAGAAGGCCATGGAGCATTCTGATGACATGCGTCATGGAGCTTTTTGATGACAAGGGCATGGAGCATTGTGATTACAATGGTCTTGGAGCATTGTGATGAAAAGGCATGGATCTTTGTGATGAAAAAGGCATGGAGCCTTGTCATGACAGGTTTCAAGGATCATACTGACGACAAGTGTCATGGAGCATTGTGATGACAAGTGTATTGAGCATTGTGATGACAAAGATCATGGAGCATTGTGATGAGATGGCCATGGATAATTGTGATGATGATCGTCATGGGGTGTTGTGATGATAAATATTATGGAACATTGTGATCACAAGGGTTTGGAGCATTATGATGACAGAGGTCATGGAGACTTTTGATTTCATTGTAATGAAAATAGCCTGAAGCATTATGATGATAGGCATGGTGCATTGTGATGACAGGGTTCATGGAGCATTTAGATGAAAAGGGGCATGGACCTTTGTGATGACAAGGGTCATGGAGCCTTGTGATGACAAGGACGTGGAACATTGTGATGGCAGGGTTCATGGAGCATTGTTATGACAGAGGTAATGGAGCATTGTGATGAGGAGGGAATTGAGCATTGGTTTGAAATATTTCATAAATTATTGTGATGAGAGTGGGCTGGAGCATTGTGATGACAAGGGCACGGAACACTGTGATACATGGGTCATGGAGGATTGTAATGACAACGGCATGGAGCAATGTGATGTCTAGGGAATGGAGCATTGTGATGACAAGAGTCCCGGATCATTGTGTTGTCAGGTGTCAAGGAGTGTTGTGATGACAGTGGTCATGGAGCATTGTGATGATATTGGTCATGGAGCATTGTGATGAGAAGTTCATGGAGCACTGGGCTGAAAATATTCATGGAGTATTGTGATGACATGGGTAATGGAGCATTGTGATGACAAGGGAATGGAGCATGGTTATGACAATGTCCTGGAGCATTGTTTTGAGATGACCATGGAGACTTGTGGTGACAAGTCTCATGGAGCATTCTGATGAAAAAGGGCATGGAGCATTGTAATTACAGGGCTATAGGAGCATTGTGATGACGAGGGCATGGAGCATTTTGAGGAGAAGGCCATGGAACATTCTGATGACATGCGTCATGGTGCTTTGTGATGACAAGGGCATGGAGCTTTGTGATTACAGGGGTCTTGGAGCATTGTGATGACAAGGGTCATGGAGCCTTGTGATGGAAAGGCCGTGGAACATTGTGATGGCAGGGGACACTGAGCACTGTTATGACAGAGGTAATGGAGCATTGTGATGATAAGGGCAAGGAGCATTGTGATGACCAGGTCATGCAGTATTGTGAAAAGAGGTGTCAGGGAGCATTCTGATGACATATGTATTGACCCATTGTGATGACAATGGCATGGAGCATTGTGATGCCAAGTGTCAAGGAGGATTTTGATGATAAAGGTAATGGAGCACTGTGATGACAAGAGCTTGGAGCATAGTGATGATAATGGTCAGGGAGCATTGTGCTGACAAGTGCATGGAGAATTGTGATGACAAGGGTCATGGAGCATTCTGATGACAAGCTTGTGGAGTATTTTGATGACAATGGCATGGAGCATTGTGATGAAAACGGCATGGGGCTTTGTTATGAAAAAGGCATGGAGCTTTTTCGTGACAGGGTTCAAGGAGCATTCTGACGACAAGTGTCAGGGGGCATTGTGATGACAAGTGTATTGAGAATTGTGATGACAAAGGTCATGGAGCATTGTCATGAACAGGGCATGGAGTATTGTGATGACAGGCATCATGGAGCATTGTGATGACAAGAGTTATGGAACATTGTGATCACAAGTGTTAGGAGCATTGCGATGACAGAGGGCATGGATTATTTTGATTTCAAGGAGCATGGAGCATTGGTATGACAAGGGCATGAAGCAATGTGATCCCAAGGTTCATGGAGGATAGTGATGACAATGGTAATGGAGTATTGTGATGAGAAGCGGATAGAGCATTGTAATGACAAGGTCATGTAGCATTTTGCTGACAAAGGCATGGAGCATTGTGAGGACAGGTGTCATGGAGCACTGTGATGACAAGCGTCACGGAGCATTGTGAATGCAGGGGTCATGGAGCATTGGGATGACAAGGGCATGGATCATTGTGATGACAAGGGTCATGGAGCATTAGGCTGAAAAAGTTCATGGATTATTGTGATGACAGGGGTCATGGAGCATTGTGATTACATGGGTCTTGGAGCATTGTGATGTCAAGAGTCCCGGATCATTGTGTTGTCAGGTGTCATGGAGTGTTGTGATGACAGCGGTCATTCAGCATTGTGATGATATTGGTCATGGAGCATTGTGATGAGAAGGTCATGGACAATTTGGCTGAAAATATTCATGGATTATTGTGATGACGGGGTCATGGAGCATTGTGATGACAAGGGAATGGAGCATGGTGAAGACAAGGTCCTGGAGCATTTTGATTAGAGGACCATGTAAATTTGTGATGACAAGTCTCATGGTGCATTCTGATGAAAAGGGGCATGGAGCATTGTGATTACATGGGTCTTGGAGCATTGTGATGACAAGGCCATGGAGCATTGTGAGGAGAAGACCATGGAACATTCTAATGACATACGTCATGGAGCTTTGTGATGACAAGGGCATGGATCATTGTGAGGAGAAGACCATGGAACATTCTAATGACATACGTCATGGAGCTTTGTGATGACAAGGGCATGAAGCATTGTGATTACAGGGGTCTTGGAGCATTGTGATGACAAGGGTCATGGAGCCTTGTGATGGCAAGGCCGTGGAACATTGTGATGGCAGGGGACATTGAGCACTGTTATGACAGATGTAATGGAGCATTGTGATGAGACGGGCATTGAGCATTGGTCTGAAATGTTTCATGGATTATTGTGATGAGTGTGGGCATGGAGCATTGTGATGACAAGGGCACGGTACACTGTGATACATGAGTCATGGAGGATTGTAATGACAAGGGCATGGAGCAATGTGATGAGAGGGTTCATGGAGCATTGTGATGACAATGACATGGAGCAATGTGATGCCAAGGGTCATGGAGATTTGTGATGACAATGACATGGAGCATTGTGATGCCAAGGGTCATGGAGCTTTGTGATGAAAAAGGTCATGGAGCATTTTGATGACAAGAGTGTGGTGCATTGTGATGAGAAGGGCAGGGAGCATTTTGATGACAGGGTCATGCAGCAATTTGATGAAAAGTGTAATGGAACATTTTGATGACAGGTTTTATAGAACATTGTGATGCCAGGGGTCATGGAGCTTTGGGATGAAAAGGGTCATGGAGCATTTTGATGACAGGGGTTATGGAACATTGTGATGTCAGGGGTCATGGAATATTGTGCTGATAAGGGGATGTAGCATTGTGATGACAGGGGTCATGGAACATTGTGATAACAGGGGTGAGAGAGGATTGTGATGACTAGTGATGGACATTGTGATATCTCATGTGAGAGAGCATTTTGATGAGAAGTGCATGGAGCATTCTGATTACAAGGTTTATGGAGCATAGTGCTGACAAGGTTGTGGATCATTGTGATGAAAAGCACATGGCACATTGTGATGACAAGGGTCATGGAGCATTGTTCTGAAAAAGGCATGGAGCATTGTGATGACAATGGCTTGGAGCATTGTGATGACAAGTGTCAGGGAGCATTGTGCTGACAAGTGCATGGAGAATTGTGATGACAAAGGGCATGGAGCATTCAGATGACCAGCTTGTGGAGTATTTTGATGACAATGGCATGGAGCATTGTGATGACAATGGCATGGGGCTTTGTGATGAAAATGGCATGGAGCCTTTTCGTGACAGGGTTCAAGGAGCATTCTGACGGACAAGTGTCAGGGAGCATTGTGATGAGAAGTATATTGAGAATTGTGATGACAAAGGTCATGGAGCATTGTGATGAAAAGGGCATGGAGTATTGTGATGACAGGCATCATGGAGCGTTGTGATGACAAGTGTTATGGAACATTGTGATCACAAGTGTTTGGAGCATTATGATGACAGAGGTCATGGAGAATTTTGATTTCATTGTGATGAGAATAGCCTGAAGCATTATGATGATGGGTATGGTGCATTGTGATGACAGGGTTCATGGAGCATTGAGATGAAAAGGGGCATGGAGCATTGTGATTACAGGGGTCTTGGAGCACTGTGATGACAAGGGCATGGAGCATTGTGAGGAGAGGGCCATGGAGCATTCTGATGACATGCGTCATGGAGCTTTGTGACGACAAGGGCATGGAACATTGTGATTACAGTGGTCTTGGAGCATTGTGATGAAAAGGCATGGATCATTGTGATGAAGAAGGCATGGAGCCTTGTCATGACAGGGTTCAAGGATCATACTGACGACAAGTGTCATGGAGCATTGTGATGACAAGTGTATTGAGCATTGTGATGACAAAGATCATGGAGCATTGTGATGAGAAGGCCATGGATAATTGTGATGATGATCGTCATGGTGTGTTGTGATGATAAATGTTATGGAACATTGTGATCACAAGGGTTTGGAGCATTATGATGACAGAGGTCATGGAGACTTTTGATTTCATTGTAATGAAAATAGCTTGAAGCATTATGATGATAGGCATGGTGCATTGTGATGACAGGGTTCATGGAGCATTTAGATGAAAAGGGGCATGGACCTTTGTGATGACAAGGGTCATGGAGCCTTGTGATGACAAGGACGTGGAACATTGTGATGGCAGGGTTCATGGAGCATTGTTATGACAGAGGTAATGGAGCATTGTGATGAGAAGGGAATTGAGCATTGGTTTGAAATATTTCATAGATTATTGTGATGAGAGTGGGCTGGAGCATTGTGATGACAAGGGCACGGAACACTGTGATACATGGGTCATGGAGGATTGTAATGACAAGGGCATGGAGCAATGTGATGAGAGTGTACATGCAGCATTGTGATGACAATGACATGGAGCATTGTGAGGAGAAGGCCATGGAGCATTCTGATGACATGCGTCATGGAGCTTTTTGATGACAAGGGCATGGAGCATTGTGATTACAATGGTCTTGGAGCATTGTGATGAAAAGGCATGGATCTTTGTGATGAAAAAGGCATGGAGCCTTGTCATGACAGGTTTCAAGGATCATACTGACGACAAGTGTCATGGAGCATTGTGATGACAAGTGTATTGAGCATTGTGATGACAAAGATCATGGAGCATTGTGATGAGAAGGCCATGGATAATTGTGATGATGATCGTCATGGGGTTTTGTGATGATAAATGTTATGGAACATTGTGATCACAAGGGTTTGGAGCATTATGATGACAGAGGTCATGGAGACTTTTGATTTCATTGTAATGAAAATAGCCTGAAGCATTATGATGATAGGCATGGTGCATTGTGATGACAGGGTTCATGGAGCATTTAGATGAAAAGGGGCATGGACCTTTGTGATGACAAGGGTCATGGAGCCTTGTGATGACAAGGACGTGGAACATTGTGATGGCAGGGTTCATGGAGCATTGTTATGACAGAGGTAATGGAGCATTGTGATGAGGAGGGAATTGAGCATTGGTTTGAAATATTTCATAAATTATTGTGATGAGAGTGGGCTGGAGCATTGTGATGACAAGGGCACGGAACACTGTGATACATGGGTCATGGAGGATTGTAATGACAACGGCATGGAGCAATGTGATGTCTAGGGAATGGAGCATTGTGATGACAAGAGTCCCGGATCATTGTGTTGTCAGGTGTCAAGGAGTGTTGTGATGACAGTGGTCATGGAGCATTGTGATGATATTGGTCATGGAGCATTGTGATGAGAAGTTCATGGAGCACTGGGCTGAAAATATTCATGGAGTATTGTGATGACATGGGTAATGGAGCATTGTGATGACAAGGGAATGGAGCATGGTTATGACAATGTCCTGGAGCATTGTTTTGAGATGACCATGGAGACTTGTGGTGACAAGTCTCATGGAGCATTCTGATGAAAAAGGGCATGGAGCATTGTAATTACAGGGCTATAGGAGCATTGTGATGACAAGGGCATGGAGCATTTTGAGGAGAAGGCCATGGAACATTCTGATGACATGCGTCATGGTGCTTTGTGATGACAAGGGCATGGAGCTTTGTGATTACAGGGGTCTTGGAGCATTGTCATGACAAGGGTCATGGAGCCTTGTGATGGAAAGGCCGTGGAACATTGTGATGGCAGGGGGCACTGAGCACTGTTATGACAGAGGTAATGGAGCATTGTGATGATAAGGGCAAGGAGCATTGTGATGACCAGGTCATGCAGTATTGTGAAAAGAGGTGTCAGGGAGCATTCTGATGACATATGTATTGACCCATTGTGATGACAATGGCATGGAGCATTGTGATGCCAAGTGTCAAGGAGGATTTTGATGATAAAGGTAATGGAGCACTGTGATGACAAGAGCTTGGAGCATAGTGATGATAATGGTCAGGGAGCATTGTGCTGACAAGTGCATGGAGAATTGTGATGACAAGGGTCATGGAGCATTCTGATGACAAGCTTGTGGAGTATTTTGATGACAATGGCATGGAGCATTGTGATGAAAACGGCATGGGGCTTTGTTATGAAAAAGGCATGGAGCTTTTTCGTGACAGGGTTCAAGGAGCATTCTGACGACAAGTGTCAGGGAGCATTGTGATGACAAGTGTATTGAGAATTGTGATGACAAAGGTCATGGAGCATTGTCATGAACAGGGCATGGAGTATTGTGATGACAGGCATCATGGAGCATTGTGATGACAAGAGTTATGGAACATTGTGATCACAAGTGTTAGGAGCATTGCGATGACAGAGGGCATGGATTATTTTGATTTCAAGGAGCATGGAGCATTGGTATGACAAGGGCATGAAGCAATGTGATCCCAAGGTTCATGGAGGATAGTGATGACAATGGTAATGGAGTATTGTGATGAGAAGCGGATAGAGCATTGTAATGACAAGGTCATGTAGCATTTTGCTGACAAAGGCATGGAGCATTGTGAGGACAGGTGTCATGGAGCACTGTGATGACAAGCGTCACGGAGCATTGTGAATGCAGGGGTCATGGAGCATTGGGATGACAAGGGCATGGATCATTGTGATGACAAGGGTCATGGAGCATTAGGCTGAAAAAGTTCATGGATTATTGTGATGACAGGGGTCATGGAGCATTGTGATTACATGGGTCTTGGAGCATTGTGATGACAAGAGTCCCGGATCATTGTGTTGTCAGGTGTCATGGAGTGTTGTGATGACAGCGGTCATTCAGCATTGTGATGATATTGGTCATGGAGCATTGTGATGAGAAGGTCATGGACAATTTGGCTGAAAATATTCATGGATTATTGTGATGACGGGGTCATGGAGCATTGTGATGACAAGGGAATGGAGCATGGTGAAGACAAGGTTGAGGATCATTGTGATGAAAAGCACATGGCACATTGTGATGACAAGGTTCCTGGAGCATTGTTCTGACAAAGGCATGGAGCATTGTGATGACAAGTGTCACGGAGCATTGTGATGAAAAGTTCATGGAGCATTGTGGTTACAAAGGTCACAGAGCCTTGTGATGACGCGAGCATGGACCGTTGTGATAACAAACGATATGAAGCATTGTGATGACTGGAGTCACGGAGCACTGTGATGACAGGGGTCATGGAGCATTGTGTTGACAAGGGCATGGAGCATTGTGATGACAGGGGCATGGAGCACTGTGATGACATGTGTCACGGAGCATTGTGAATACATGGGTCATGGACCATTGTGATGACAAGGGTCATGGAGCATTGGGCTGAAAATGTTCATGGAGTATTGTGATGAAAGGGGTCATGGAGCATTGTGATGACAGAGGTCATGGATAATTTTGATTTTGTTGTGCTGACAATAGCCGGAAGCATTATGATGATGGGCATGATGCATTGTGATGATAGGGTTCATGGAGCATTGAGATGAAAAGGGGCATGGAGCATTGTGATTACAGGGGTCTTGTAGGATTTTGATGACAAGCGCATAGACAACTGTAATGACAAGATCATGTAGAATTTTGCAGACAAAGGCATAGAGCACTGTGATGAGAGGTTTCAAGGAGCACTGTGATGACATGTGTCACGGAGCATTGTGAATACAGGGGTCATGGAACATTGTGATGACAAGGGTCATGGAGCATTGGGCTGAAAATGTTCATGGACTATTGTGATGACAGGGGTCATGGAGCATTGTGATGAGAAGGGCATGGACCATTGTGTTTACAAGTTTTATGGAGCATTGCAATGACAAATTTGTGGACCGTTGGGATAAAAAGCGCATGGCACATTGTGATGACAAGTGTCATGGAGCATTTTTCTGACAAAGACATGGAGCACTGTGATTACAAGGGTCACGGAGAATTGTGATGAAAATTTCATGAAGCATTGTGGGTAAAAAGGTCACAAAGCCTTGTGATGATGCGGTCATGGACCATTGTGATGACAAATGTTATGAAGCATTGTGATGACAGTGTCATGGAGCATTGTGATGATAAGGGTATGGAGCATTGTGCTGAGAAAGGCATAGAGCATTGTGGTGACAAGTGTCAAAGAGCATTGTGATGAAAATTTCATGGAGCATTGTGGATAAAAAGGTCACAGAGACTGTTGATGATGAGGGAATGGACCATTGTGATGACAAACATCATGAAACATTGTGATGACTGGAGTCACGGAGCATTGTGATGACAGGGGTCATGGAGCATTGTGATAACAAGGGCATGTAGCACTGTGATGACAAGGGCATGGAGCATTGATTTAATATGTTTCATGGATTATTGCGATGACATTTGGAATAACGCATTGTGATGACAAGGACATGGAGCATTGTGATGACCAGGTCATGCAGTATTGTGAAGAGAAGAGTCAGGGAGCATTGTGATGACATATGTAATGGCCCATTGTGATGAAAATGGCATGGAGCATTGTGGTGCCAATTGTCATGGAGAACTGTGATGACAAGTGTCATGGAGCATTGTGAATACACGAGTCATGGAGCATTGGGATGACAAGTGCATGGATAATTGTGATGACAAGGGTCATGGAGCATTGGGCTGAAAATATTCATGGAGTATTGTGATGACAGGGGTCATGGAGCATGGTGATGACAGAGGTCATGGAGAATTTTTATTACATTTTGCTGACAATAGCCTGAAGCATTATGATGATGGGCATGATTCATTGTGATGACAGGGTTCATGGAGCATTGAGATGACAAGGGGCATGGAGCACTGTGTTTTCAGGGGTCTTGGAGCATTGTGATGACAAGGGCATGGAGCATTTTGATGAGAAGGCCATGGAACATTCTGATGACATGTGTTAAGGAGCTTTGTGAAGACAACGGCATGGAGCATTGTGATTATATGGGTCTTGGAGCATTGTGATGACAAGTGTCATGGAGCCTTGTGTTGACAAGTCAGTGGATCATTGTGATGACAGGGGTAATGGAGAATTGTAATGACAGGGGTAATGGAGCATTGTGATTAGAAGGGCATGCAGCATTGTGATTACAATTTTTATGGAGCATTGTGATGACAAATTTTTGGACCGTTGGGATAAAAAGCGCGTGGCAGATTGTGGTGAAAATGGTCATGGAGCATTTTACTGACAAATGCATGGAGCATTGTGATGACAAGGGTCAAGGAGCATTGTGATGAAATGTTCATAGAGCATTGTGGATACAAAGGAAACAGAACCTTGTGATGACGAGGGCATGGACCACTGTGATGACAAATATTATGAAGCATTGTGATGACTGGAGTCACAGAGCATTGTGATGACAGGAGGCATGGAGAAATGTGATGACAAGGTCCTGGAGCATTGTGATGAGATGACGATGGAAACTTGTGATGACAAGTCTCATGGAGCATTCTGATGAAAAGGGGCATGGAGCATTGTGATTACAGGGGTCTTGGAGCATTGTGATGACAAGGGCATGGACCATTGTGAGGAGAAGGCCATGGAGCATTCTGATGACATGCGTCATGGAGCATTGTGCTGAGAAAGGCATAGAGCATTGTGATGACAGGGTTCAAAGAGCATTGTGAAGAGAAGTTCATAGAGCATTGTGGTTAAAAAGTTCACAGAGACTGTTGATGATGAGGTCATGGACAATTGTGATGACAAAGGTCATGAATCATTGTGATGACTGGAGTCACAGAGCATTGTGATGACAGGGGTCATGGAGCATTGTGATAACAAGGGCATGGAGCATTGTGATGACAAGGGCATGGAGCATTGTGATGACCAGGTGATGCAGTATTGTGAAGACAGTTGTCAGGGAGCATTGTGATGACATATATAATGGCCCATTGTGATGACAATGGCATGGAGCATTGTGATGCGAAGTGTCATGGAGGATTCTGATGACAAAGGTAATGGAGCATTGTGATGACAATGGCTGGGAGCATTGTGATGACAAGGGTCAGGGAGCATTGTGCTGACAAGTGCATGGAGAATTGTGATGACAGGGGTCATGGAGCATTCTGATGACAAGCTTGTGGAGTATTTTGATGACAATGGCATGGAGCATTGTGATGAAAATGGCATGGGGCTTTGTGATGAAAAAGGCATGTAGCCTTTTCGTGACAGGTTTCAAGGAGCATTCTGAGGACAATTGGCAGGCAGCATTGTGATGAAAATGTATTGAGAATTGTGATGACAAAGGTCATGGAGCATTGTGATGAAAAGTGCATGGAGTATTGTGATGACAGGCATCATGGAGCATTGTGAAGACAAATGCTATGGAACATTGTGATCACAAGGATTTGGAGCATTGTGATGACACAGGTCATGGATCATTTTGATTTTAAGGAGCATGGAACGTTGTGATGACAAGGGCATGAAGCAATGTGATCCCAAGGTTCATGGAGGATCGTGATGACAATAGTAATGGAGTATTGTGATGACAAGCGCATACAGCATTGTAATGACAAGGTCATGTAGCATTTTGCTGACAAAGGCATGGAGCATTGTGAAGCCAGGTGTCATGGAGCACTGTGATGACAAGCATCATGGAGCATTGTGAATACAGGGGTCATGGAGCATTGGGTGACAAGGGCATGGATCATTTTGATGACAAGGTTCATGCAGCATTGGGCTGAAAAATTTCATGGAGTATTGTGATGAAAGGGTTCATGGAGCATTGTGATGACTAGGGAATGGAGCATTGTAATGACAAGAGTCACGGATCATTGTGTTGTCAGGTGTCATGGAGTGTTTTGATGAAAGAGGTCATGGAGCATTGTGATGATATTTGTCATGGAGCATTGTGATGAGAAGGTCATGGAGTATTTGGCTGAAAATTTTCATGGAGTATTGTGATGACATTGGTCATGGAGCATTGTAATGACAAGGGAATGGAACATGGTGATGACAGGGGTCATGGAACATTTTGATTAAAGGAGTGAAGGAGGATTGTGATGACTAGTGAGGGAACATGGTGATATCCCAGGTGAGAGAGCATTTGGATGCAAAGAGCATGGAGCATTGTTATTACAAGGTTTATGGAGCACAGCGATGACAAGGTTGTGGATCATTGTGATGGAAAGCCCGTGGCACATTTTGATGACAAGGGTCATGAAGCCTTGTTCTGACAAAGACATGGAGCATTGTGATGACAAGTGTCACGGAGCATTGTGATGAAAATTTCATGGAGCATTGTGGTTACAAATGTCACAGAGCCTTGTGATGACGCGGGCATGGACCGTTGTGATGACAAACGTTATGAAGCATTGTGATGACTGGAGTCACGGAGCATTGTGTTGACAGGGGTCATGGAGCATTGTGATGACAAGAGCATGGAGCATTGTGATGAGAAAGTCATGGAGTATTGTGAAGACAAGTGTCAGGGATCATTGTAATGACATATGTCACGGTCCATTTCGATGACAATGGCATGGTGCATTGTGATGCCAAATGTAATGCAGGATTGTTATGACAAATATAATGGAGCATTGTGATGACTAGGGCTTGGAGAATTATGATGACAAGGGCCATTGAGAATTTTCATGACAATGTCGTGAAGCATTGTGATGAAAATGTCCTGGAGCATTGTGATGAGAAAACCATGGAGCCTTGTGATGACAAGCCTCATGAAGCATACTGATTAAAAGGGGCATGGAGCATTTTGATTACAGGAGTCTTGGAACATTGTGATAGCAAAGGCATGCAGCATTGTTATGACAATGGCATGGAGCTTTGTTCTAATAAGTTTCATGGATTATTGTGATGACAGTTGGAATGGCGCATTGTGATGACAGTGGTCATGGATCATTGTGGTGATACTGGTCATGGAGCTTTGTGATGAGAAGGTCATGGAGCATTGGGTTGAAAATGTTCATGGAGTATTGTGATGACAGGGGTCATGGAGCATTGTGATGATAAGGGAATGTAGCATGGTGATGAAAATGTCCTGGAGCATTGTGATGAGATGACGATGGAAACTTGTGTTGACAAATCTCATGGAGCATTCTGATGAAAAGGGGCATGGAGCATTCTGATTACAGGAGTCTTGGAACATTGTGATAGCAAGGGCATGGAGCATTGTGATGACAAGGCATGGAGCATTGTGAGGAGAAGGCCATGGAACATTCTGATGACATGCGTCATGGAGCTTTGTGATGACAAGGGCATGGAACATTGTGATTACAGGGGTCTTTGAGCATTGTGATGAAAAGGGTCATGGAGCCTTGTGATGATAAGGCCGTGGAACATTGTGATGGCTGGGGTCATGGAGCATTGTTATGACAGAGGTAATGGAGCATTGTGATGAGAAGGGCATTGAGCATTGGCCTGAAATATTTCATGGATTATTGTGATGAGAGTGGGCATGGAGCATTGTGATGACAAGGGCACGGTACACTGTGATACATGGGTCATGGAGGATTGTAATGACAAAGGCAAGGAGCATTGTGATGAGAAGGGCATCGAGCATTGTGATGACAATGTCATGGAGCTTTGTGATGACAAGCGCATGGAGCAATGTGATGAGATGGTTCATGGAGAACTGTGATGACAATGACATGGAGCATTGTGATGCCATGGGTCATGGAGCTTTGTGATGACAAAGGTCATGGAGCATTTTGATGACAAGTGTGTGGTGCATTGTGATGAGAAGGCCAGGGAACATTTTGATGACAGGGTCATGCAGCAATTTGATGAAAAGTGTAATGGAACATTTTGATGACTGGGGTTATAGACCATTGTGATGCCAGGGATCATGGAGCTTTGGGATGAAAAGGGTCATGGAGCATTTTGATGACAGGGGTTATGGAACATTGTGATGTCAGTGGTCAAGGAACATTGTGCTGATAAGGGGATGTAGCATTGTGATGACAGGGTTCATGTAACATTGTGATAACAGGGGTGAGGGAGGATTCTGATGACTAATGATGGAACATTGTGATATCTCATGTGAGAGAGCATTTGGATGAGAAGTGCTTTGGAGCATTGTGATTTCAAGGTTTATGGAGCATAGCGATGGCAAGGTTGTGGATCATTTTGATGAAAACACATGGCACATTGTAATGACAAGTGTCATGGAGCATTGTTATGACAAAGGCATGGAGCATTGAGATGACAAGGGTCACGGAGCATTGTGATGAAATGTTCATGGAGCATTGTGGTTACAAAGGTCACAGAGCCTTTTGATGACGTGGATATAGACCGTTGTGATGACAAACGTTATGAAGCATACTGATGAATGGAGTCACAGAGCATTGTGATGACAGGGGTCATGGAGCATTATGATGACAAGTGCATGGAGCATTGTGATGAGAGGGGCATGGAGCATTGGTCTGACAAGTTTCATAGATTATTGTGATGACAGTGTACATGGTGCATTGTGATGACAAGGGCATGGAGCATTGTGAAGACAAGGGCATGGTGTATTGTGAAGACAGGTGTCAGGGAGCATTGTGATGACCTATGTCATGGTCCATTGCGATGACAATAGAATGGAACATTGTGATGCCAAATGTAATGGAGGATTGTGATAACAAATATAATTCAGCATTGTGATGACTAAGGCTTGGAGCATTATGATGACAAGGGCCATTGAGAATTTTCATGACAATGTCGTGAAGCATTTTGATGACAAGGTCCTGTAGCATTGTGATGAGAAAACCATGGAGCCTTGTGATGACAAGTCTCAAGGAGCATACTGAATAAAAGTGGCATGGAGCATTCTGATTACAGGGGACTTGGAACATTGTGATAACACGGGCATGGAGCATTGTGAAGACAAGGGCATGGTGTATTGTGAAGAGAGGTGTCAGGGAGCACTGTGATGACCTATGTCATAGTCCATTGCGATGACAATAGAATGGAGCATTGTGATGCCAAATGTAATGGAGGATTGTGATAACAAATATAATTGAGCATTGTGATGACTAGGGCTTGGAGCATTATAATGACAAGGGCCATTGAGAATTTTCATGACAATGTCGTGAAGCATTTTGATGACAAGGCCCTGTAGCATTGTGGTGAGAAAACCATGGAGGCTTGTGATGACAAGTCTCAAGGAGTATACTGAATAAAAGCGGCATGGAGCATTCTGATTACAGGGGACTTGGAACATTGTGATAACACGGGCATGGAGCATTGTGATGACAAGGGCATGCAGTATTGTGAAGAGAGGTGTCAGGGAGCATTGTGATGACATATGTAATGGCCCATTGTGAAGACAATGGCATGGAGCATTGTGATGCCAAGGGTCATGGAGGATTTTGATGACAAAAGTAATGGAGCATTGTGATGACAATGGCTTGGAGCATTGTGATAACAAGGGTCAGGGAGCATTGTACTGACAAGTGCATGGAGAATTGTGATGACAAGGGTCATGGAGCATTCTGATGACAAGCTTGTGGAGTATTTTGATGACAATTGCATGGAGCATTGTGATGAAAATGGCATGGGGCATTGTAATGAAAAAGGCATGGAGCCTTTTTGTGACAGGGTTCAAGGAGCATTCTGATGACAAGTGTCAGGGAGCATTGTGATGACAAGTGTATAGAGAATTGTGATGACAAAGGTCATGGAGGTTTGTGATGAAAAGGGCATGGAGTATTGTGATGACAAGCATCATGGAGCTTTGTGATGACAATTGTTATGGAACATTGTGATCACAAGGTTTTGGAGCATTGTGATGACAGAGGTCATGGATCATTTTGATTTCAAGGATCATGGACCACTGTGATGACAAGGGCATGAAGCAATGTGATTCCAAGGTTCATGGAGGATTGTGATGACAATGGTAAAGGAGTATTGTGATGAGAAGCGCATAGAGCATTGTAATGACAAGGTCATGTAGCATTTTGCTGACAAAGGCATGGAGCATTGTGATGATATGTGTCATGGAGCACAGTGATGACAAGCGTCACGGAGCATTGTGAATACAGTGGTCATGGAGCATTGGGATGACAAGGGCATGTATCATTGTGATGACAAGGGTCATGGAGCATTGGGCTGAAAAAGTTTATGGAGTATTGTGATGACAGGGTTCATGGAGCATTGTGATGACAGGGGTCTTGGAGCATTGGGATGACAAGTGTCCCTGATCATTGTGTTGTCACGTGTCATGGAGTGTTGTGATGACAGTGGTCATGGAGCATTTTGATGATATTTGTCATCGAGCATTGTGATGAGAATGTCATGGAGCATTGGGCTGAAAATGTTCATGGAGTACTGTGAAGACAGGGGTCGTGGTTCATTGTGATGACAAGGGAATGGAGCATGGGAATGACATGGTGCTGGAGCATTGTGATAAGATGACCATGGAGACTTGTGAAGACAAGTCTCAAGGAGCATTCTGATGAAAAGGGCATGGAGCATTGTGATTACAGGGGTCTTGGAGCATTGTGATGACAAGGGCATGGATCATTGTGAGGAGAAGGCCATGGAACATTCTGATGACATGTGTCATGGAATTTTGTGATGACAAGGGCATGGAGCATTGTGATTACAGAGTCTTGGAGCATTGTGATGACACGGGTCATGGAGCCTTGTGATGACAAGGCCGTGGAACATTGTGATGGCAGGGGTCATGTAGCATTGTTATGACAGAGGTAATGGAGCATTTTGATGAGAAGGGCATTGAGCATTGGTCTGAAATGTTTCATGGATTATTGTGATGAGAGTGGGCATGGACCATTGTGATGACAAGGGCACGGTAGTATGTGATACTTGGGTCATGGAGGATTGTAATGACAAGGGCATGGAGCATTGTGATGAGAAGGGCATCGAGCATTGTGATGACAAGTGTCATGGAGCTTTGTGATGACAAGGGAATGGGGCAATGTGATGAGAGGCTTCATGGAGCACTGTGATGACAATGACATGGAGCATTGTGATGCCAAGGTTCAGGGAGCTTTGTGATGACAAACGTAATGGAGCATTTTGATGACAAGTGTGTGGTGCATTGTGATGAGAAGGACAGGGAGCATTCTGATGACAGGGTCATGGAGCAATTTGATGAAAATTGTCATGGAACATTTTGATGACAGGTGTTATGGAACACTGAGATGTCAGGGGTCATCGAACATTGTGATGATATGTGCATGTAGCATTGTGATGACAGGGGTCATGGAATATTGTGATAACAGGGGTGAGGGAGGATTGTGATGAAAAGGGCATGGATAATTGTGATGAAAAATGCATGGAGCCTTGTCATGACTATGTTCAAGGAGCATACAGACCACAAGTGTCAGGGAGCATTTTGATGACAAGTGTATTGAGCATTGTGATGACAAAGGTCATCTAGCATTGTGATGAGAAGACCATGGATAATTGTGATGACAAGCGTCATGTGGCATTGTGATGACAATTGTTATGGAATATTGTGATCACAAGGGTTTGGAGCATTGTTATGACAGAGGTCATGGAGTATTTTGATTTCATTGTGATGACAATAGCATGAAACATTAGGATGATGGGCATGGTGCATTGTGATGACAGTTTTCATGGAGCATTGAGATGAAAAGGGGCAAGGAGCATTGTGATTACAGGGTTCATGGAGCATTGTGATGACAAGGGCATGGAACATTGTGAAGAGAAGGCCATGGAACCTTCTGATGACATGCGTCATGGAGATTTGTTATGATAAGGTCTTGGAGCATTTTTATTAGAGGTGTCTTGGGGCATTGCGATGACATGGGTAATGGAGCCTTGTGATGACAAGGCCGTGAAACATTGTGATAGCAGTGGGCGTGGAGCACTGTTATGACAGAGGTAATGGAGCATTGTGATGAGAAGGGAATTGAGCATTGGTCTGAAATATTTCATGGATTATTGTGATGATATTGGGCATGGAGCATTGTGATGACAAGGGCACGGAACACTGTGACATATGGGTCATGGAGGACTGTAATGACAAGGGCAAGGAACAATGTGATGAGAGGGTTCATGGAGCATTGTGATGGCAATGACATGGAGCGTTGTGAGGAGAAGGCCATGGAGCATTCTGATGACATGCGCCATGGAGCTTTTTGATGCCAAGGGCACAGAGCATTGTGATTACAGGGGTCTTGGAAGATTTTGATGAAAAGGGCATGGATCATAGTGATGAAAATGGCATGGAGCCTTGTCATGACAGGGTTCGAGTAGCATACTGACGACAAGTGTCAGGGAGCATTGTGATGACAAGTGTATTGAGCATTGTGATGACAAATTTCATGGAGCATTGTGATGATAAGACCATGGATAATAGTGATGATGATCGTCATGCGGTGTTGTGATGATAAGTGTTATGGAACATTGTGATCACAAGGGTTTGGAGCATTATGATGACAGAGGTCATGGAGAATTTTGATTTCATTTTAATGACAATATCCTGAAGCATTATGATGATGGGCATGGTGCATTGTGATGACAGGGTTCATCGGGCATTGAGATGAAAAAGGGCATGGAGCATTGTGATTACAGGGGTCTTGGAGCATTGTAATGACAAGCGCATAGAGATTTGTAATGACAAGGTCATGTAGAATTTTGCTGACAAAGGCATGGAGCATTGTGATGACAGGTGTCATGGAGAACTGTGATGACAAGTGTCACGGAGCATTGTAAGTACATGGGTCAGGGAGCAATGTGCTGACAAGTGCATGGAGAATTGTGATGAAAAGGATCATGGAGCATTCTGATAACAAGTTTGTGGAGTATTTTGATGACAATGGCATTGTGCATTGTGATGAAAACGGCATGGGCCATTGTGATAAAAAAGGCATGAAGCCTTTTCGTGACAGGGTTCAAGGAGCATTCTGACGACAAGTGTCAGGGAGCATTGTGATGACAAGTGTATTGACAATTGTGACGACAAATGTCATGGAGCATTGTGATGAGAAGACCATGGATAATTGTGATGATTAGCGTCATGGGGTGTTGTGATGATAAGAGTTAGGGAACATTGTGATCACAAGGGTCTGGAGCATTATGATGACAGAGGTCATGGAGAATATTGATTTCATTGTGATGACAATAGCCTGAAGCATTATGATGATGGACATGGTGCATTGTGATGACAGGGTTCATGGATCATTGAGATGAAAAGGGGCATAGAGCATTGTGATTACAGTGTTCTTGGAGCATTGTGATGAGAAGGCATGAAGCATTGTGATGAAAAGTTCATGGAGCAATGTGGTTACAAATGTAACAGAGCCTTGTGATGACGTGGGCATGGACCATTGTAATGACAAATGTTATGAAGCATTGTGATGACTGGAGTCACGGAGCATTGAGATGACAGGGACCATGGAGCATTGTGATGACGAGGGCATGTAGCATTATGATGACCAGGTGATGCAGTATTGTGAAGACAGGTGTCAGGGAGCTTTGTGATGACATATGTAATGGCCCATTGTGATGACAATGGCAAGGAGCATTGTGATGCCAAGTGTAATGGAGGAATCTGATGACAAAGGTAATGGAGCATTATAATGACAATGGCTTGGAGCATTGTGATGACAAGTGTCAGGGAGCCTTGTTCTGAGAAGTGCATGGAGAAATGTGATGACAAGCGTCATGGAGCATTCTGATGGCAAGCTTCTGGAGTATTTTGATGACAATGGCATGTAGCATTGTGATGAAAATGGCATGGGGCATTGTGATGAGAAATGCATGGAGCCTTTTCGTGACAGGGTTCAAGGAGCATTCTGACGACAAGTGTCAGGGAGCAATGTGATGAAAAGTGTATTGAGAATTATGATGACAAAGGTCATGGAGCATTGTGATGAAAAAGGCTTGGAGTATTGTGATGACAAGCATCATGGCGCGTTGTGATGACAAGTGCTATGGAACATTGTGTTCACAAGGGTTTGGAGCATTGTGATGACAAAGGTCATGGATCATTTTGATTTCAAGGAGCATGGAGCATTGTGATGACAAGGGCAAGAAGCAATGTGATCCCAAGGTTCATGGAGGATTGTGATGACAATGGAAATGGAGTATTGTGATGACAAGCGCATAGAGCATTGTAATGACCATGTCATGTAGCATTTTGCTGACAAAGGCATGGAGCATTGTGATGACAGGTGTCATGGAGCACTGTGATGAAAAGCGTCATGGAATATTGTGAATACAGGGGTCATGGAGCATTGGGATGACAAGGGCATGGATCATTGTGATGACAAGGGTCATGGAGCATTGGGCTGAAAATGTTCATGGAGTATTGTGATGACAGGGGTCATGGTGCATTGTGATGACAAGTGTCCCGGATCATTGTGTTGTCAGGTGTCAAGGAGTGTTGTGATGACAGTGATTATGGAGCATTGTGATGATATTGGTCATGGAGCATTGTGATGAGAAGGTAATGTAGCATTGGGCTGAAAATGTTCATGGATCACTGGGCTGAAAATGTTCATGGAGTATTGTGTTGACATGGGTCATGGAGCATGCTGATGACAAGGAAATGGAGCATTGTGATGAGATGACCATGGAGACTTGTGATGACAAGTCTCATGGAGTATTCTGATGAAAAGGGGCATGGAACATTGTGATTACAGGGTTCTTGGAACATTGTGATGACAAGAGCATGGAGCATTGTGAGGAGAAGGCCATGGAGCATTCTGATGACATGCGTCATGGAGCTTTGTGATGACAAGGGCATGGAGCACTGTGATTACATGTGTCTTGGAGCATTGTGATGAAAAGGGCATGGATCATTGTTATGAAAACGGCATGGAGCCTTGTCATGACAGTGTTCAAGAGCATATTGACGACAAGTTTCAGGGAGAATTGTGATGACAAGTGTATTGAGCATTGTGATGACCAAGATCATGGAGCATTGTGATGAGAAGACCATGGATAATTGTGATGATGAGCGTTAAGGGGTGTTGTGATGATAAGTGTTATGGAACATAGTGATCACAAGGGTTTTGAGCATTATGATGACAGAGGTTATGGAGAATTTTGATTTCATTTTAATTACAATAACCTGAAGCATTATGATGATGGGCATGGTGCATTTTGATGACAGGTTTCATGGAGCATTGAGATGAATAGGGGCATGGAGCATTGTGATTACAGGGGTCTTGGAGCATTGTGATGACAAGGGCATGGAGCATTTTGATAAGAAGTCTATGGAACATTCTGATGACATGCGTCATGGAGCTTTGTTATGAAAAGGGCATGGAGCATTTTGATTACAACTGTCCTGGAGCATTGTGATGACAAGTGTCATGGAGCCTTGTGATGACAAGGCCGTGGAACATTGTGATGGCAGGGGTCATGGAGGATTGTTATGACAGAGGTAATGGAGCATTGTTATGAGAAGGACATTGAACATTGGTTTGAAATATTTCATACATTATTGTGATGAGAGTGGGCGGGAGCATTGTGATGACCACGGCACGGAACACTGTGATACATGGGTCATGGACAATTGTAATGACAAGGGCATGGAGCAATGTGATGAGAGAGTACAAGGAGCATTGTGATGACAATGACATGGAGCATTGTGAGGAGAAGGCCATGGAGCATTCTGGTGACATGCGTCATGGAGCTTTGTGATGACAAGGGCAAGTTGCATTGCGATTACAAGGGTCTGGGAGCATTGAAATGAAAATGGCATGGATCATTGTGAAGAAATAGGCCTGGAGCCTTGTCATCACTGGGTTCAAGGAGCATACAGAAGACAAGTGTCTGAGAGCATTGTGAAGACAAGTGTATTGAGCATTGTGATGACAAAGATCATGGAGCATTGTGATGAGAAGACCATGAGTAATTGTGATGATGAGCGTCATGGGGTGTTGTGATGATAAATGTTATGGGACATTGTGATCACAAGGGTTTGGAGCATTATGATGACAGAGGTCATGGAGAATATTGATTTCATTGTGGTAACAATAGCCTGAATCATTGTGATGATGGGCATGGTGCATTGTGATGACAGGGTTCATGGAACATAGAGATGAAAAAGGGCATGGAGCATTGTGATAACAGGGATCTTGGAGCATTGTGATGACAAGCGCATAGAGCATTGTAATGACAACGTCGTGGAGAATTTTGCTGACAAAGGCATGGAGCAGTGTGATGACATGTGTCATGGAGCAGTGCGATGACAAGTGTCACGGAGCATTTTGAATACAGGGGTCATGGATAATTTTGATGAAAAGGGTCATGGAGTATTGGGCTGAGTATGTTCATGGAGTATTTTCATGACAGGTGTCATGGAGCATTGTGATGACAGAGGTCATGGAGAATTTTGATTTATTGTGCAGACAATAGCCGGAAGCATTATGATGATGGGCACGATACATTGTGATGACAGGGTTCATGGAGCATTGAGATGAAAAGGGGCATGGAGCATTGTGATTACAGGGGTTTTGGAGCATTGTGATGACAAGGGCATGGAGCATTTTGATGAGAAGGACATCGAACATTCTGATGACACGTGTCATTGAGCTTTGTGATGACAAGGGCATGGAGCATTGTGATAACAGGGGTCTTGGAGCATTGTGATGACAAGTGTCATGGAGCCTTGTGATGACAAGGCTGTGGAACATTGAGATGACAGGGGTCATGGAGCATTGTTATGACAGCGGTAATGGAACATTGTGATGAGAAGGACATGGAGCATTGTGAATACAAGTTTTATGGATCATTGCGATGACAATATGTGGAACGTTGGGATAAAAAGCGCGTGGCACATTGTGATGACAAGGGTCATGGAGCATTTTTCTGACAAAGGCATGGAGCCCAGTGATGACAAGAGTCACGGAGCATTGAGATGAAAAGTTCATGGAGCATTGTGGTTAAAAAGGTCACAGAACCTTGTGATGATGCAGACATGGACCTCTGTGATGACAAATGTTATGAAGCATTGTGATGACTGGAGTCACGGAGCATTGTGATGACAAGGGTTGGAGCATTGTGCTGAGAAAGGCATAGAGCATTGTAATGACATGGGTCAAAGAGCATTGTGATGAAAAGTTCATTGAGGATTGTGGTTAAAAAGGTCACAGAGACTGTTGATGACGAGGGCATTGACCATTGTGATGACAAAGGTCATGAATCATTGTGATGACTGGAGTCACAGAGCATTGTGATGACAAGGGTCATGGAGCATTGTGATAACAAGGGTATGGAGCATTGTGATGACAAGGGCATGGAACATTGGTCTAATAAGTTTCATGGATTATTGTGATGACAGTGGGAATAGCGCCTTGTGATGACAAGGGCATGGAGCATTGTGATGACCAGGTCATGCAGTATTGTGAAGAGAGGTTTCAGGGAGCATTGTGATGACATATGTAATGGACCATTGTGATGACAAAGGCAAGGAGAATTGTGATACCAAATGTCATGGAGAATTCTGATGGCAAAGGTAATGGAGCATTGTGATGAAAAAGGCTTGGAGCATTGTGATGACAAGGGTCAGGGAGCATTGTGCTGACAAGTGCATGGAGAATTGTGATGACAAGTGTCATGGAGCATTCTGATGACAAGCTTCTGGAGTATTTTGATGACTATGGCATGGAGCATTGTTATGAAAACGGCATGGGGCATTGTGATGAAAAAGGCATGGAGCGTTTTCGTGACAGGTTTCAAGGAGCATTTTGATGACAAGGGTCAGGGAGCATTGTGATGACAAGTGTATTGAGCATTGTGATGACAAAGGTCATGGAGCATTGTGATGAAAAGGGCATGGAGTATTGTGAGGACAGGCATCATTGAGCGTTGTGATGACAAGTGTTATGGAACATTGTGATCACAAGTGTTTGGAGCATTGTGATGACAGAGGTCATGGATCATTTTGATTTCAAGGAGCATGGAGCATTGTGATGACAAAGGCATGAAGCAATGTGATCCCAAGGTTCATGGAGGATTGTGATGACAATGGTAATGGAGTATTGTGATGACAAGCGCATAGAGCATTGTAATGACAAGGTCATGTAGCATTTTGCTGACAAAGGCATGGAGCATTGTGATGACAGGTGTCATGGATCACTGTGATGACAAGCGTCACGGAGCATTGTGAATAAATGGGTCATGGAGCACTGGGATGACAAGGGCATGGATCATTTTGGTGACAAGTGTCATGGAGATTTGGGCTGAAAATGTTCATGGAGTATTGTGATGACAGGGGTCATGGAGCATTGTGATGACAACAGTCCCGGATCATTGTGTTGTCAGGTGTCATGGAGTGTTGTGATGACAGTTGTCATGAAGCATTGTGATGATAATGGTAATGGAGCATTGTGATGAGAAGGTCATGGAGCATTGGGCTGAAAATGTTCATCGAGTATTGTGATGACAGGTGTCATGGAGCATTGTGATGACAAGGGAATGGAGCGTGGTGATGACAAGGTCCTGGATCATTGTGATGAGAAGACCATGGAGACTTGTAATGACAAGTCTCATGGAGCATTCTGATGAAAACGGACATGGAGCATTGTGATTACAGGGGTCTTGGAGCATTGTGATGACAAGGGCATGGAGCACTGTGAGGAGAAGGCCATGGAACATTCTGATGACATGCGTCATGGAGCATTGTGATTACATGGGTCTTGGAGCCTTGTGATGACAAGGCCGTGGAACATTGTGATGGCAGGGGTCAGGGAGCATTGTTATGATAGAGGTAATGCAGCATATTGATGAGAATGGCATTGAGCATTGTTCTGAAATGTTTCCTGGATTATTGTGATGAGAGTGGGCATGGAACATTGTGATGACAAGGGCACGGAACACTGTGATACATGGGTTATGTGGGATTGTAATGAAAATGGCATGGAGCATTGTGATGAGAAGGGCATCGAGCATTGTGATGATAAGTGTCATGGTGCTTTGTGATGACAAGGGCATGGAGCAATGTGATGAGAGGGTTCATGGAGCATTGTGATGACAATTGTCATGGTGCTTTGTGATGACAAGGGCATGGAGCAATGTGATGAGAGGGTTCATGGAGCATTGTGATGACAATGACATTGAGCATTGTGATGCCAAGGGTCATGGAGCATTGTGATGAGAATGTCATGGAGCATTTTGATGTCAAGCATGTGGTGCATTGTGATGAGAAGGGCAGGGAACATTTTGATGACAGGGTCATGCAGCAATTTGATGAAAAGTGTAATGGAATATTTTGATGACAAGGGTTATAGAACATTGTGATGCCAGGGGTCATGGAGCTTTGCGATGAAAAGGGTGATGGAGCATTTTGATGACAGTGGTTATGGAACATTGTGATGTCATGGGTCATGGAACATTGTGCTGATAAGGGGATATAGCATTGTGATGACACGGGTCATGGAATATTGTGATAAGAGGGGTGAGGGAAGATTGTGATGACTAGTGATGGAACATTGTGATATCTCATGTGAGAGAGCATTTGGATGAAAAGTGCATGGAGCATTGTGATTACAACGTTTATGGAGCATAGCGATGACAAGGTTGTGGATCTTTGTGATGAAAAGCACATGGCATATTGTGATGACAAGGGTCATGGAGCATTGTTCTGACAAAGACATGGAGCATTGTGATGACAAGGGTCACGGAGCATTGTGATGAAAAGTTCATGGAGCATTGTGGTTACAAAGGTCACAGAGCCTTGTGATGATGCGGGCATGGACCGTTGTGATAACAAACGTTATGAAGCATTGTGATGACTGGAGTCACGGAGCATTGTGATGACAGGTGTCATGGAGCATTGTGATGACAAGGGCATGGAGCATTGTGCTGACAGGGGCATAGAATATTGGTCTGAGAAGTTTCATAGATTATTGTGATGACAGTGGACATGGTGCATTGTGATGACAAGGGCATGGACCATTGTGATGACAAGTGCATGGAGTATTGTGAAGACAGTTGTCAGGGAGTATTGTGATGACATATGTCATGGTCAATTGCGATGACAATGGCATGGAGCATTGTGATGCCAAATGTAATGGAGGATTGTGATGACAAATATGATGGACCATTGTGATGACTAGGGCTTGGAGCATTATGATGACAAGGGCCATTGGGAATTTTCATGACAATGTCGTGAAGCATTGTGATGACAAAGTCCTGGAGCATTGTGATGAGAAAACCATGGAGCCTTGTGATGACAGGTCTCATGGAGCATACTGATGAAAAAGGGCATGGAGCATTCTGCTTACAGGGGTCTTGGAACATTGTGATAAAAAGGGCATTGAGCACTGTGATGACAAGGGCATGGAGTATTCTGATGACAGTCGTCATGGAGCATTGTGATGACAAGGGCATGGAGCATTGGTCTAATATGTTTCATGGATTATTGTGATGACAGTGGGAATGGCGCCTTGTGATGACAAGTGAATGGAGCATTGTTATGACCAGGTCATGCAGTATTGTGAAGAGAGGTGTCAGGGAGCATTGTGATGACATATGTAATGGCCCATTGTGATGACAATGGCATGGAGCATTGTGATGCCAAGTGTCATGGAGGATTCTGATGACAAAGGTAATGGAGCATTGTGATGACAATGGCTTGGAGCATTGTGATGACAAGGGTCAGGGAGCATTGTGCTGACAAGTGCATGGAGAATTGTGATGACAAGGATCATGAAGCATTCTGATGACAAGTTTGTGGAGAATTTTGATGACAATGGCATGGAGCATTGTGATGAAAATGGCATGGGGCTTTGTGATGAAAAAGGTATGGAGCCTTTTTGTGACAGGGTTCAAGGAGAATTCTGACAACAAGTGTCAGGGAGCATTGTGATGACAAGTGTATTGAGAATTGTGATGACAAAGGTCATGGAGCATTGTGATGATAAGGGCATGGATTATTGTGATGACAGGCATCATGAAGCGTTGTGATGACAAGAGTTATGGAACATTGTGATCACAAGGGTTTGGAGCATTGTGATGAGAGAGGTCATGGATCATTTTGATTTCAAGGAGCATGGACCATTGTGATGACAAGGGCATGAAGCAATGTGATCCCAAGGTTCATGGAGGATTGTGATGACAATGGTAATGGAGTATTGTGATGACAAGCGCATAGAGCATTTTAATGACAAGGTCATGTAGCTTTTTGCTGACAAAGGCATGGAACATTGTGATGACAGGTGTCATGGAGCACTGTGATGACAAGCGTCATGGAGTATTGTGAATACAGGGGTCATGGAGCATTGGGATTACAAGGGCATGGATCATTGTGATGAAAAGTGTCATGGAGGATTGGGCTGAAAATGTTCATGGAGTATTGTGATGACAGGGGTCATGGAGCATTGTGATTACAGGGGTCTTGGAGCATTGTGATGACAAGAGTCCCGGATCATTGTGTTGTCAGGTGTTATGGAGTGTTGTGATGACAGTGGTCATGGAGCATTGTGATGATATTGGTCATGGAGCATTGTGATGAGAAGGTCATGGAGCATTGGGCTGAAAATCTTCATGGAATATTGTGATGACAGGGGTCATGGCGCATTGTGATGACAAGGGAATGTAGCGTGGAGATGACAAAGTCCTGGAGCATTGTGATGAGAAGATCATGGAGACTTGTAATAAGAAGACTCATGGAGAATTCTGATTAAAAGTGGCATAGAGCATTGTGATTACAGGGGTCTTGGAGCATTGTGATGACAAGGGCATGGAGCACTGTGAGGAGAAGGCCATGGAACCTTCTGATGACATGCGTCATGGAGCTTTGTGATGACAAGGGCATGGAGCATTTTGATTACAAGTGTCCTGGAGCATTGTGATGACAATATTCATGGAGCCTTGTGATGAGAAGGCCGTGGAACATTGTGATGGCAGGGGTCATGGAGCATTGTTATGACAGAGGAAATGGAGCATTGTGATGAGAAGGGCATTGAGCATTGGTCTGAAATATTTCATGGATTATTGTGATGAGAGTGTGCATGGAGCATTGTGATGACAAGGGCACAGTACGCTGTGATACATGGGTCATGGGGGATTGTAATGACAAGGGCATGGAGCATTGTGATGAGAAGGGCATCGAGCATTGTGATGACAAGTGTCATGGAGCTTTGTGATGACAAGGGCATGGAACAATGTGATGAGAGGGTTCATGGAGCATTGTGATGACAATGACATGGAGCACTGTGATGCCGAGGGTCATGGAAATTTGTGATGACAAAGGTCATGGAGCATTCTGATGACAAGTGTGTGGTGCATTTTGATGAGAAGGGCAGGGAGCATTTTGATGACAGGGTCATGCAGCAATTTGATGAAAAGTGTAATGGAAATTTTAATGACTGGTGGTATAGAACATTGTGTTGCCAGGGGTCATGGAGCATTGTGATGAAAAGTGTCATGGAGCATTTTGATGACAGGGGTTATGGAACATTGTGATATCAGGGGTCATGGAACATTGTGCTGATAAGGGGATGTAGCATTGTTATGACAGGGGTCATGGATCATTGTGATAACAGGGGTGAGGGAGGATTGTGATGACCAGTGATGGAACATTGTGATATCTCATGTGAGAGAGCATTTGGATGAGAAGTGCATGGAGCATTGTGATCACAATGTTTATGGAGCATAGCGATGACAATGTTGTGGATCATTGTGATGAAAAACGCATGGCACTTTGTGATGACAAGGGTCATGGAGCATTGTTCTGACAAAGAAATGGAGCATTGTGATGACAAGGGTCACGGAGCACTGTGATGAAAAGTTCATGGAGCATTGTGGTTACAAAGGTCACAGAGCCTTGTGATGACGCGGGCATTGACTGTTCTGATGACAAACGTTATGAAGCATTGTGATGACTGGAGTCACGGAGCTTTGTGATGACAGGGTTCATGGAGCATTGTGATGACAAGGGCATGTTGAATTGTGATGACAGGGGCATGGAGCATTGGTCTGACAAGTTTCAGAGATTATTGTGATGACAGTGGACATGGTGTATTGTGATGACAAGGGCATGGAGCATTATGATGACAAGGGCATGGAGTATTGTGAAGACAGGTGTCAGGGAGCATTGTGATGACATATGTCATGGTCCATTGCGATGACATTGGCATGGAGCAGTGTGATGCCTAATGTAATGGAGGATTGTGATGACAAATATAATGGAGCATTGTGATGACTTGGGCTTGGATCATTATGATGACAAGGGCCAATGATAATTTTCATGACAATGTCGTGAAGCATTGTGATGACAAGGTCCTGGAGCATTGTGATTAGAAAAACATGGAGCCTTGTGATGACAGGTCTCATGGAGCATACTGATGAAAAGGGTTATGGAGCATTCTGATTACAGGCGTCTTGGAACATTGTGATGACAAGGGCATGGATCATTGTGATGACAAGTGCATGGAATATTGTGATGACAGGCATCATGGAGCGTTGTGATGACAAGTGTTATTTAACATTGTGATCACAAATGTTTGGAGCATTGCGATGACAGAGGTCATGGATCATTTTGATTTCAAGGAGCATGGAGCACTGTGATGACTAGGGCATGAAGCAATGTGATCCCAAGGTTCTTGGAGTTTTGTGATGACAATGGTAAAGAGTATTGTGATGACAAGCGCATAGAGCATTGTAATGACAAGGTCATGTAACATTTTGCTGACAAAGGCATGGAGCATTGTGATGACAGGTGTCATGGAGCCCTGTGATGACAAGAGTAACGGAGCATTGTGGATACAGGGGTCATGGAGCATTGGGATGACAAGGGCATGGATCATTGTGATGACAAATTTCCTGGAGCATTGGGCTGAAAATGTTCATGGAGTATTGTGATGACAGGGGTCATGGAGCATTGTGATTACAGGGGTCTTGGAGTTTTGTGATGATAGGAGTCCCGGATCATTTTGTTGTCAGGTGTCAAGGAGTGTTGTGAGGACAGTGGTCATGGAGCATTGTGATGATATTGGTCATGGAGCATTGTGATGAGAAGGTCATGGAGCATTGGGCTGAAAATATTCATGGAGTATTGGGATGACAGGGGTCTTGGAGCATTGTGATGACAAGGGAATGGAGCATGGTGATGACAAGGGTCATGGAGCATTCTGATGACAACCTTCTGGAGTATTTTGATGGCAATGACATTGTGCATTGTGCTGAAAACGGCATGGGGTATTGTGATGAAAAAGGCATGGAGCATTTTCGTGACAGGGTTCAAGGAGAATTCTGACGACCAGTGTCAGGGAGCATTGTGATGATAAGTGTTTTGAGAATTGTGATGACAAAGTTCATGGAGCATTGTGATGAAAAAGGCATGGAGTATTGTGATGACAGGCATCATGGTGCGTTGTGATGACAAGTGCTATGGAACATTGTGATCACAAGGGTTTGTAGCATTGTGATGACAGAGGTCATGGATCATTTTGATTTCAAGGAGCATGGAGCATTGTGATGACAAAGGCATGAAGCAATGTGACCCCAAAGTTCATGGAGGATTGTGATGACAATAGTAAAGGAGTATTGTGATGACAAGCGCATAGAGCATTGTAATGACAAGGTCATGTAACATTTTGCTGACAAAGGCATGGAGCATTGTGATGACAGGTGTCATGGAGCACTGTGATGACAAGCGTCATGGAGCATTGTGAATACAGGGGTCATGGAGCATTGGGATGACAAGGGCATGGATCATTTTGATGACAAGTGTCATGGAGAATTGGGCTGAAAATGTTCATGGATTATTGTGATGACAGGGGTCATGGAGCACTATGATGACAAGCGTCTGGGATCATTGTGTTGTCAGGTGTCATGGAGTGTTGTGATGACAGTGATCATGGAGCATTGTGATGATATTTGTCATGGAGCATTGTGATGAGAAGGTCATGGAGCATTGGGCTGAAAATGTTCATGGCGCATTGGGCTGAAAATTTTCATGGGGTATTGTGATGACAGGTGTCATGGAGCATTGTGATGACAAGGGAATGGAGCATGCTGCTGACACGGTCCTGGAGCATTGTGATGAGATGACCGTGGAGACTTGTGATGACAAGTCTCTTGGAGCATTCTGATGAAAAGGGGCATGGAGCATTGTGATTAGAGGGGTCTTGGAGCATTGTGATGACAGGGGCATGGAGCATTGTGAGGAGAAGGCCATGGAGCATTCTGATTACATGCGTCATCGAGCTTTGTGATGACAAGGGCATGGAGCACTGTGATTACAGGGGTCTTGGAGCACTGTGATGAAAATTTCATGGATCATTGTGATGAAAACGGCATGGAGCCTTGTCATGACAGTGTTCAAGAGAATATTGACGACAAGTGTCAGGGAGCATTGTGATGACAATTTTATTGAGCATTGTGATGACCAAGTTCATGGACCATTGTGATGAGAAGACCATGGATAATTGTGATGATGATCGTCATGAGGTGTTGTGATGATAAGTGTTATGGAACATTGTGATCACAAGGGTTTGGAGCATTATGATGAGAGAGGTCATGGAGAATTTTGATTTCATTGTAATGACAATAGCCTGAAGCATTATGATGATGGGCATGGTGCATTGTGATGACAGGGTTCATGGATCATTGAGATTAAAAGGGGCATAGAACATTGTGATTACAGTGTTCTTGGAGCATTGTGATGAGAAGGGAATGAAGCATTGTGATGAAAAGTTCATGGAGCAATGTTGTTACAAATGTAACAGAGCCTTGTGATGACACGGGCATGGACCATTGTGATGACAAATGTTATGAAGCATTGTGATGACTGGAGTCACGGAGCATTGAGATGACAGGGACCATGGAGCATTGTGATGATGAGGGCATGGGGCATTGTGCTGAGAAAGGCATAGAGCATTGTGATGACAAGGGTCAAAGAGCATTGTGATGAAAAGTTCATGGAGCATTGTGGATAAAATGTCACAGAGACTGTTGATGATGAGGGCATGGACCATTTTGATGACAAAGGTCATGAAGCATTGTGATGACTGGAGTCACGGAGCATTGTGATGACAGGGGTCATGGAGCATTGTGATAACAAGGGCATGGAGCATTGTGATGACAAGGGCATGTAGCATTCTGATTACCAGGTGATGCAGTATTGTGAAGACAGTTGTCAGGGAGCTTTGTGATGACATATGTAATGGCCCATTGTGATGACAATGGCATGGAGCATTGTGATGCCAAGTGTAATGGAGGAATCTGATGACAAAGGTAATTGAGCATTATGATGACAATGGCTTGGAGCATTGTGATGACAAGGGTCAGGGAGCATTGTGCTGACAAGTGCATGGAGAATTGTGATGACAAGCGTCATGGAGCATTCTGATGGCATCTTCTGGAATATTTTGATGACAATGGCATGGAGCATTTTGATGAAAATGGCATGGGGCATTGTGATGAGAAATGCATGGAGCCTTTTCGTGACAGGGTTCAAGGAGCATTCTGACGACAAGTGTCAGGGAGCAATGTGATGAAAAGTGTATTGAGAATTATGATGACAAAGGTCATGGAGCATTGTGATGAAAAAGGCTTGGAGTATTGTGATGACAAGCATCATGGTGCGTTGTGATGACAAGTGCTATGGAACATTGTGTTCACAAGGGTTTGGAGCATTGTGATGACAAAGGTCATGGATCATTTTGATTTCAAGGAGCATGGAGCATTGTGATGACAAGGTCATGTAGCATTTTGCTGAAAAAGGCATGGAGGATTGTGATGACAGGTGTCATGGAGCACTGTGATGACAAGCATCACGGAGCATTGTGAATACAGGGGTCATGGAGCATTGGGATGACAAGGGCATGGATCATTGTGATGACAAGGGTCATGGATCATTGGGCTGAAAATGTTCATGGATTATTTTGATGACAGGGGTTATGGAGCTTTGTGATGTCTAGGGAATGGAGCATTGTGATGACAAGAGTCCCAGATCATTGTGTTGTCAGGTGTCATGGAGTGTTGTGATGACAGTGGTCATGGCGCATTGTGATAATGGTCTTGGAGCATTGTGATGAGCAGGTCATGAAGCAATGTGATCCCAAAATTCATGGAGGATAGTGATGACAATTGTAATGGTGTATTGTGATGACAAGCGCATAGAGCATTGTAATGAAAAGGTCATATAGCGTTTTGCTGACAAAGGCATGGAGCATTATGATGACAGGTGTCATGGAGCACTGTGATGACAAGCGTCATGGAGCATTGTGAATACAGGGGTCATGGAGCATTGGGATGACATATGTCATGGTCCATTGCGATGTCAATGGCAGGGAGCATTGTGATGCCAAATGTAATGGAGGATTGTGATGACAAATATAATGGAGCATTGTGATGACTAGGGCTTAGAGCATTATGATGACAAAACCATGGAGCCATGTGATGACAAGTCTCATGGAGCATACTGATGAAAAAGGGCATGCTGCATTGTGATTACAGGGGTCTTGGAACTATGTGATGACAAGGGCATGGAGCATTGTGAGGAGAAGTCCAAGGAGCATTCTGATGGCATGCGTCATTGAGCTTTGTGATGACAAGTGCATGGAGCATCGTGATTACATGGGTCTTGGAGCATTGTGAAGAAAAGTGCATGGATCATTGTGATGAAAAAGGCATGGAGCCTTGTCATGACAGGGTAAAAGGAGCATACAGACAACAAGTGACAGTGAGCAGTTTGATGAGAAGTGTATTGAGCATTGTGATGACGAAGGTCATGGAGCATTGTGATGAGAAGACCATGGATAATCGTGATGATGAGCGTCATGGTGCATTGTGATGACAAGTGTTATGGAATATTGTGATCAAAAGGGTTTGGAGCATTGTTATGACAGAGGTCATGGAGCATGTTGATTTCACTGTTATGACAATAGCAGGAAGCATTATGATGATGGGCATGGTGCATTGTGATGACAGTGTTCATGGATCACTGAGATGAAAATGTGGGTAGAGCATTGTGATTACAGTGTTCTTGGAGCATTGTGATGAGTAGGGTCATGGAGCCTTGTGATGCCAAGGCCATGGAACATCGTGATGTCAGGGGTCATGGAGCATTGTTATGACAGGGATAATGGAGCTTTGTTATGACAAGGGCATGGAGCATTGTGATGAGAGAGTTCATGGAGCACTGTGATGACAATGACATGGAGCATTGTGATGCAAAGGGTCATGGAGCTTTTTGATGACTAGTCATGGGGCATTTTTATGACAAGTGAATGGTGCATTGTGATGAGAAGTGCAGGGAGCATTTTGATGACCGGGTCATGCAGCAATTTGATAAATAGTGTAATGGAACATTTTGATGGCAGGGGTTATAGAACATTGTGATGTCAGGGTTCTTGGAGCTTTGTGATGAAAAGGGTCATGGAGCATTTTATGACAGGGGTTATGGAACATTGTTATGTCAGGGGTCATGGAACATTGTGATGATAAGTGGAGGTAGCATTGTGATGACAGGGTCATGGAACATTGTGATTACAGGGGTGAGGGAGTATTGTGCTGACTAGTGAGGGAACATGGTGATATCTCTTGTGAGAGAGCATTTGGATGAGAAGTGCATGGACCATTGTGATTACAAAGTTTATGGGGCATTGCAATGATAAAGTTGTGGACTGTTGTGATGAAATATGCATGGCACATTTTTATGACAATGGTCATGGAGCATTATTCTGACAAAGACATGGAGCATTGTGATGACAAGTGTCACAGAGAATGGTGATGAAAAATTCATGGAGCATTGTGGTTACAAATGTCACCGAGCCTTGTGATGACGCGGGCATGAACCATTGTGATGACAAACGTTATGAAGCATTGTGATGACTGGAGTCACGGAGCATTGTGATGGCAGGGGTCATGGAGCATTGTGATGACAGGGGTAATGGAGCATTGTGATGAGAAGGGCATGGAGCATTGTGATTACAAGATTTATGGAGCATTGTGATGACAAATTTGTGGACCATTGGGATGCAAAGCGCATGGCACATTGTGATGACAAGGGTCATGTAGCATTTTTCGGACAAAGTCATGGAGCATTGTGATGACAAGTTTCACGGAGCATTGTGATGAAAAGTTCATGGAGCATTGTGGTTACAAAGGTAAGAGAGCCTTTTGATTACACGGGCATCGACCATTGTGATGACAAGTGTTAAAGATAATTGTGATGAATGGAGTCACGGAGCATTGTGATGACATGGGTCATGGAGCATTGTGATGAGAAGGGCATGGAGCATTGAGCTGAGAAAGGCATAGAGCATTGTGATGACAAGGGTCAAAGAGCATTGAGATGAAACGTTCATGGAGCATTGTGGTTAAAAAGGTCACAGAGACTTTTGATGATGAGGGCATGGACCATTGTGATGAGAAAGGTCATGGAGCATTGTGATGACAGGGGTCATAGAGCATTGTGATAACAAGGGCATGGAGCATTTTGATGACAAGGGCACGGGTCATTGGTCTAATAAGTTTCATGGATTATTGTGATGGCAGTTGAAATGGTGCATTGTGATGACAAGGGCAGGGAACATTGTGATGACCAGGTAATGCAGTATTGTGAAGATAGGGGTCAGGGAGCATTGTGATGACATATGTAATGTCCCATTGTGATGACAATGGCATGGAGCATTGTGATGAAAACGGCATGGGGCATTGTGATGAAAACGTCATGGAGCCTTTTCGTGACAGTGTTCAAGGAGCATTCTGACGACAAGAGTCAGGGAGCATTGTGATGACAAGTATATTGAGGATTGTGATGAAAAAGGTCATGGATCATTGTGATGAAAAAGGTCATGGAGCATTGTGATGAAAAGAGCATCGAGTATTGTGATGATAGGCATCATGGAGCATTGTGATGACAAGTGTTATGGAACATTGTGATCACAAGGGTTTGAAGAATTGTGATGTCAGAGGTCATGGATCATTTTGATTTCAAGGAGCATGGAGCATTGTGATGACAAGTGCATGAAGCAATGTGATGCCAAGTTTCATGGATCATTGTGATGACAAGGGTCATGGAGCATTGGGCTGAAAATATTCATGGAGTATTGTGATGACAGGGGTCAAGGAGCATTGTGATGGCTAGGGAATGGAGCTTTGTGATGACAAAAATCTCAGATCATTGTGTTGTCAGGTGTCATGGAGTGTTGGGACGATAGTGGTCATGGACCATTGTGATGATATTGGTCATGGAGCATTGTGATGAGAAAGTCATGGAACATTGGGCTGAAAATGTTCATGGAGTATGGCGATGAAAAGGGTAAAATAGAATTGTGATGAAATGTTCATGGAGCATTGTGCTTAAGAAGGTCACAGAGACTGTTGATGATGAGGGCATGGACAATTGTGATGACAAATGTTATGAAGCATTGTGATGACTGGAATCACGGAACATTGTGATGACAGGCGTCATGGAGCATTGTGATAACAAGGGCATGGAGCATTGTGATGACAAGGGCATGGAGCATTGGTCTAATAAGTTTCATGAATTATTGCGATGAGAGTTGGAATGGCGATTTGTGATGAAAAGGACATGGAGCATTGTGATGACCAGGTAATTCAGTATTGTGAAGAGAGGTGTCAGGGCACATTGTGATGACATATGTAATGGGCCACTGTGATGACAATGGCATGGAGCATTGTGATGCCAAGTGTCATGGAGGATTCTGATGACAAAGGTAATGGAGCAATGTGATGTCAATGGCTTGGAACATTGTGATGACAAGGGTCAGGGAGCATTTTGCTGACAAGTGCATGGAGAATTATGATGACAAGAGTCATGTAGCATTCTGATGTCAAGCTTGTGGAGTATTTTGATGACAATGACATGGAACATTGTGATGAAAACGGCATGGGGCATTGTGATGAACATGTCATGGAGCCTTTCGTGACAGGGTTCAAGGAGCATTCTGACGTAAAGTGTCAGGGAGCATTGTGATGTCAAGTGTATTGTGAATTGTGATGACAAAGGTCATGGTGCATTGTGATGAAAAGGGCATGGAGTATTGTGATGACAGGCATTATGGAGCGTTTTGATGACAAGTGTTATGGAACATTGTTATCACAAGTGTTTGGAGTATTGCGATGACAGAGGTCATGGATCATTTTGATTTCAAGGAGCATGGAACATTGTGATGACAAGGGCATGAAGCAAAGTGATCCCAAGGTTCATGGAAGATTGTGATAACAATGGTAATGGAGTATTGTGATGACAAGCACGTAGAGCATTGTAATGACAAGGTCATGTAGCATTTTGCTGACAAAGGTATGGAGCATTGTGATGACAGGTGTCATGGAGCACTGTGAAGACAAGTGTCAAGGCGCATTGTGAACACAGGGGTCATGGAGCATTGGGATGAAAAGGGCATGGATCATTTTGATGACAAGGGTCATGGAGCATTGGGCTGAAAATATTCATGGAGTATTGTGATGACAGGGGTCATGGAGCATTGTGATGACAGAGGTCATAGAGAATTTTGATTTCATTGTGCTGACAATAGCCAGAAGCATTATGATGATGGGCATGATGCATTGTGATGACAGGGTTCATGGAGCATTGAGATGAAAAGGGGCATGGAGCATTTTGATTACAGGGTTGTGGTAGCATTGTGATGACAAGGGCATGGAGCATTTTGATGAGAAGGCCATGTAACATTCTGATGACATGTGTCATGGAGCTTTGTGATGAAAAGGGCATGGAGCATTGTGATTACAGGGTCTTGGAGCATTGTGATGACAAGGGTCATGGAGCCTTGTGATGACAAGGCCGTGGAACATTGTGATGGCAGTGTTCATGGAGCATTGTTATGACAGGGGTAATGGAGCATTGTGATTACAAGGTTTACGGAGCATTGCGATGACAAATTTGTGGACCGTTGGGATGAAAAGCGTATGGCACATTGTGATGACAAGGGTCATGGAGCATTTTTCTGACAAAGGCATGGAGCATTTTGATGACAAGGGTCACGGAGCAGTGTGTTGAAAATTCCAAGGAGCATTGTGGTTACAAAGGTAACAGAGCCTTTTGATGACGCGGGCTTCGACCATTGTGATGACAAATGTTATGAAGAATTGTGATGACTGGAGTCAAGGAGCATTGTGATGACAGGTGTCATGGAGCTTTGTGTTGACAAGGGCATGGAGCATTATGCTGAGAACGCATAGAGCTTTGTGATGACAAGTGTTAAAGAGCATTTTGATGAAATGTTCATGGAGCATTGTGTTTAAAAAGGTCACAGAGACTGTTGATAATGAGGGCATGGACCATTTTGATGACAAAGGTCATGGAGTATTGTGATGACTGGTGTCACGGAGCATTGTGATGACAGGGTTCATGGAGCATTGTGATAACAAGGGCATGGAGCATTGTGATGACAAGGGCATGGATCATTGGTCTAATACGTTTCTTGGATTATTGTGATGACATTTGGAATGGCGCATTGTGATGACAAGGGCATGGAGCATTGTGATGACCAGGTCATGCAGTATTGTGAAGACAGGGGTCAGGGAGCATTGTGATGACATATGTAATGGCCCATTGTGATGACAATGGCATGGAGCATTGTGATGCCAAATGTCATGGAGGATTCTGATGACAAAGGTAATGGAGCATTGTGATGACAATGGTTAGGAGCATTGTGAAGACAAGGGTCAGGGAGCATTGTGCTGACAAGTGCATGGAGAATTATGATGACAAGGGTCATGGAGCATTCTGAAGATAATCCTGTGGAGTATTTTGATGACAATGGCATGGAGCATTGTGATGAAAACGGCATGGGACATTGTGATGAAAAAGGCATGGAGCCTTTTCGTGACAGGGTTCAAGGAGCATTCTGATGACAAGTGTCAGGGAGCATTGTGATGAAAAGTGTATTGTAGAATTGTGATGACAAAGGTCATGGAGCATTGTGATGAAAAGGGCATGGAGTATCGTGATGACAGGTATCATGGAGCGTTGTGATGAAAAGTGTTATGGAACATTGTGATCACAAGGGTTTGGTGCATTGCGATGACAGAGGTCATGGATGATTTTGATTTCAAGGAGCATGGAGCATTGTGATGACAAGGGCATGAAGCAATATGATCCCAAGGTTCATGGAGGATTGTGATGACAATGGTAATGTAGTATTGTGATGACAAACGCATAGAGCATTGTAATGACAAGGTCATGTAGCATTTTGCTGACAAAGGCATCGAGCATTGTGATGACATGTGTCATGGAGCACAATAATGATAAGGGTCACGGAACACTGTGAATACAGGTGTCATAGAGCATTGGGATGACAAGGGCATGGATCATTTTGATGACAAGGGTCATGGAGCATTGTGATGAGTAGGGAATGGAGCATTGTGATGACAAGAGTCCCGGATCATTGTGTTGTCGGGTGTCATGGAGTGTTGTGATGACAGTGGTCATGGAGCATTTTGATGATATTTGTCATGGAGCATTGTGATGAGAATATCATGGAGCATTGGGCTGAAAATATTCATGGATTATTGTGGTGACAGAGGTCAAGGAGCATGGTGATGACAAGGGAATGGAGCATGGTGATGACAAGGTCCTGGAGCATTGTGATGATAAGACCATGGAGACTTGTGATGACAAGTCTCATGGAGCATTCTGATGAAAAGGGGCATGGAGAATTGTGATTACAGGGGTCTTGGAGCATTGTGATGACAAGGGAAATGAGCATTGTGCGGAGAAGGCCATGGAGCATTCTGATGACATGTGTCATGGAGCTTTGTGATGACAAGGGCATGGAGCATTGTGATTACAGTTGTCTTGAAGCATTGTGATGAAAAGGCATGGAACCTTGTCATGACACGTTTCAAGGAGTATACTGACGAGAAGTGTCAGGGAGCATTGTGATGACATCTGTATTGAGAATTGTGATGACAAAGGTCATGGAGCATTGTGATGAGAAGACCATGGATAATTGTTATGATGAGTGTCACAGGGTGTTGTGATGACAAGTGTTATGGAACATTGTGATCACTAGGGTTTGGATCATTATGATGACAGTGGTCATGGATAATTTTGATTTCATTGTGATGACCATAGCCTGAAGCCTTATGATGATGGGCATGGTGCACTGTGATGACAGGGTTCATGGATCATTGAGATGAAAATTGGCATAGAGCATTGTGATTACAGGGTTCTTGGAGCATTGTGATGAGAAGGGTCATGGAGCTTTGTGATGACAAGGCCATGGAACATTGTGATGGCAGGGTTCATGGAGCATTGTTATGACTGGTGTAATGGAGCATTGTGATGGCAAGGGCATGGAGCATTGTGATGAGAAGGCCATGGAGCATTCTAATGACATGTGTCATGGAGCTTTGTGAAGACAAGGGCATGGAGCAATGTGATGAGAGTGTTCATGGAGCACTGTGATGACAATGACATGGAGCATTGTGATGCCAAGGGTCATGGATCTTTGTGAGGACAAATGTCATGGAACATTTTGATGGCAAGTGCATTGTGCATTGTGATGAGAAGGGCAGGGAGCATTCTGATGACAGGGTCATGGAGCTATTTGATGAAAAGTGTCGTGGAACATTTTGATGAGAGGTGTTATGGAACATTGTGATGTCAGTGTTTTTGGAGCATTTTGATGAGAAGGGTCATGGAGCTTTGTGATGACAAGGCCATGGAACATCGTGATGGCAGGGTTCATGGAGCATTTTGATGAAAAATGTCATGGAGCATTTTGATGACAGGGGTTATGGAATATTGTGATGTCAGTGGTCATGGAGCATTTTGATGAAAAGTGTCATGGAGCATTTTGATGACATGGGTTATGGAACATTGTGATGTCAGTGGTCATCGAACATTGTGATGATAAGTGCATGTAGCATTGTGATGACAGGAGTCATGGAATATTGTGATGACTGGTGTGAGGTAGTATTGTGACGAATAGTGATGTATCATTGTGATATCAGTGGTGAGAGAAAATTTTGATGAGAAATGCATGGAGCATTGTGATGACAAATTTTATGGAGCATTGTGATGACAAGATTGTGGAGCACAGTGATGACAGGTGCATGGCGCATTGTGATGACATGTGTCATGGAGCATTGTGCTGAGAAAGGCATAGAGCACATTGATGACAAGGGTCAAAGAGCATTGTGATGAAAAGTTCATGGAGCATTGTGGTTAAAAAGGTCACAGAGACTGTTGATGATGAGGGCATGGATCATTGTGATGACAAACGTCATGAAACATTGTGATGACTGGAGTCATGGAACATTGTGATAACAGGGGTCATGGAGCATTTTGATAACATGGACATGGAGCATTGTGATGTCAAGGGCATGGAGCATTGGTCTAATAAGTTTCATGGATTATTGCGATGACAGTTCGAATGGCGTATTGTGATGACAAAAGCATGGAGCTTTTGATGACCAGGTCAAGCATTATTGTGAAGACATATGTCAGGGAGCATTGTGATGACATATGTAATGGCCCATTGTGAAAACAAGGGAATGGAGCACTGTGATGACAAGGTCCTGGAGCACTGTGATGTGAAGACCATGGTACCTTGTGATGACAATTCTCATGGAGCATTCTGATGAAAAGGCGTAGGGAACATTGTGATTACAGGGGTCTTGGAGCATTGTGATGACAAGGGCATGGAAAATTATGATAAGAAGACCATGGAGCATTCTGATGACATGCGTCATGGAGCTTTGTGATGAGAAGTGCAAGGAGAATTGTGATCACAGGTGTCTTGGAGCATTGTGATGAAAAGGACATGGATCATTGTGATGAAATAGGCAAGGAGCCTTGTCATGGAAGAGTTCAAGGTGCATACTGAGGGCAATAGTCAGAGAGCATTGTGATGACAAGTGTATTGAACATTGTGATGACAAAATCATGGTGCATTGTGATGAGAGGACCATGGATAATTGTGCTGACCAGCGTCATTGGGCATTGTGATTACAAGTGTTATGGAACATTGTGATCACAAGGGTTTGCAGCATTATGAGGACAGAGGTCATGGAGCATTTTGATTTCATTGTGATGACAATAGCATGAAGCATTATGATGATGGGCATGGTGCATTGTGATGACAGCGTTCATGGAGCATTGTGATGAAAAGTGGCATGGAGCATTGGTCTGACAAGTTTCATGCATTATTGTGATAAGAGTGGCCATGGCACATTGTGATGACAAGGGCATGGAGCACTGTGATGACAAGGTCATGGATTATTGTGAAGAAAGTTGTCAGGGAGCATTGTGATGAATTATGTCATGTTCCAGTTTGATGACAATATCATGGAGCATTGTGATGCCAACTGTCATGGAGGATTGCTGTGACAAATTAAAGGAGCATTGTGATGACAAGGCCATGGAGCATTGTGATATCAAGGGCCATTGATCATTTTAATATCCAGGTCGTGAAACATTGTGATGAACAGCGCATGGAGCTTCCTATGACAGTGGTCATGGAGCATTGCGATGACAAGTGAAAAGAGTATTGTGATGACAAGAGCATATAACATTTTGAAGAGAAGTGCCATGGAGCATTGTAATGACAAGGTCGTGGAGAATTCTGAGGACAAGGGACATTGAGATTTGAGATGACAAGGCATGGAGCATGGTGATGGCAAAACTGTGGAGCATTGTGATGAGAAGACCTTGGGTAATTGTGGTGTCGAGCATCATGGAGCACTGTAATGACAAGGGGCATGAAGCATTGTGATGACAGGTGTCAGGGAGCATTGTGAAGACAGGTGTCATGGAGCAATGTGATGACAAGGGCATGGAGCATTGTGATGACAATTGCATGGAGCATTGTGATGACAAGTGCATGGAGCTTTGCAATTTCAAGTCCAAGGAGAATTGTGATGACAAGAGCATGTAAAAATTTGATAAGAAATGTCATATAGCATTGTGATGACAAGGACGTGGAGAATTGTGATGACAAGGGACATGGAGCCTTGTGATAACCAGGGCATGGAGCATTGTGATGACAGGGGGCATGGAGCATTATTATGACAAGGCCATGGTGCATTCTGACATAAGATATCACTTATGAAGGGAATGTAAACATGGCTATATATGAACTGAATTAGGGAAGAGAACAGAGTCTCAGATTTAGAAAACACTCTAACGCTTGCTTAAGGGGAAAGACAGGTGGGGATATGCACAAAACAAAAGTTTGATATTAACACAAGTACCGTTCCATAATCCAAAAACAGAAGAGACAAGCCCTACTCCTTCCTCAGTGAACGGAATTCAACATCCTTATTCACTGCAGAGAAATATATCTGACTAGTAAGAATTTTAAAACCTATGTATTGATATGTCTCCGTAAGGGAACTAAGTGTGTCTAGAACGACATAAACATGGCAGTGAGAATCAGCTCAAAACCAATATAAATATGAATTTCAAAACAAAACATAAAAACAGTAAAATTCTTACACAATACCTTCAGGGGTTCTGATGAAACCTGGAATGACCGTATCTACAATGACAGCTGGATGTGGCATAACGCTGGTCACTTGGGACTGAGAGGATTGGTGAGATTGGGTGAAAAAATGCAGACCCTTTAAAGCAATAATGCCTGCCACGCATTCCATGGTTCCCAACTCTCCAAGTAGAAGGGAATATCACTACAGTTATAACATGTATGGGAACCTAGAGAATGGAAACCATCTGATGGTGAAACGTTTCTAAAACTCTACTACTTTTTTCTCTCCTTGTGCTCCAGTTTGACATTCCAACTGCTTTACTATCAATCTCCCAACTTGTAGAGTCAGGCCCTATAAACTCCTGGTTCGCACAGCTGGCAAATTGTGCAGAGGATATAAGGGAAGAGAGAGAACCAATGAGAGAGTAGCTGTAGGCATTTTGACGGCCACATTTCACTCTAATTTCCCGTCACGAAGAGGAATTAACCAAAGACCCAGCCTGCCCCCCCCCCCAGAACCAGTATAGGTCCAGAAGCAAAACTGGATTTGCGGTCAGCTCACAAAAACGCGAGTTGAAAAATGGAACTCAGGGCCACAGCAATTCACTAACCTGCAGAGTTATAAAGGACTACTCTCTTCCAAAAATCTGTTGAGGGAAAGCCACGAGGTGGAAGTGAAAATGAGGTAGAGTGGCATGAAACAGATTTCAAGAGGTACATTGGAATCGCCTTTAAACACAGGAAAAGCATCACAACTTCGAAAATAATGGAAATGGTCATAAAGGGCATGTGGGTTTTCACTTGAATATATTCAGGAAAAAACTCATATGCCCTTTTTGGCCAAGCAAGCAAGCGGGCAATGCAAATCTGCATTACAAATAACTATCACTTTCCACCAGCCAAAAGGGATATCCACAAAATGTGTAAAAACCAGACAGGCAAGACAGGCACTGGAGAACAGGGAGCCTTGTTATGCTGATGGGCGGGATGTAAATTGCCAACTGCCTCTCTGGAGGAGTGCATTGTGTTCCCTAAAACAAGTAAACAACAGAGCTACAGAGCCAAGGGCACTTCCAGTCTAGCGAATATAGCTTGGGAAAACTGAAAATTAATAAGACAGATCCACACCAAAATTCAGGGCTGCACTGATTACAAGAACCTCAACTTGGGTACACCTTAAATATCCCAGGAAAGACAAAAATGGTTCAAGAAAATGTGGTACTTACGTATGACGGAATATCCCTCAGCCATGAAATCAATGTCATAAGGGCAGTAGCAGCAAAATGAGTGGATTCAGGTACGATAATTCTAAGTGAAATAAGTCACACAGAAAAATAAAATTATTATAAGATATCAATTATGAAGATCCTGTAAACATGGCTACACATGAACTGAATTAGGAAAGAGAAGGGAGTCTCACATTTAGAAAACACCCTTATGCCTTCTTAAGGGGGAAGGAGATGTGGGGTGATGCATAAAACCAGAGTTTGATATTAGTACACGTACAGTTCCAAAAACCAAATACGGAATAGACAAGACCTACACCTTCCTCAGTGAAAGGGACTCAACACCCCATATTCACTGCAGAGTAACATATCTTACTAGTAAGAATCTTAAAACCTATGTATTGACATGTCTCCATAAGGGTATCAAGTGTGTCTAGACTGGCATAAACATGGCAGTGAGAATCATCTCAACCAACTATAAAAAGGAATTTCAAAAACAAAACAAAAAAAAACAGGGAAATTCCTTACAATTCCTTCAGGGTCAGTGATGAAACCTGGAATGACCCTATCTACAATGACAGCTGGATGTGGCATAAGGCTGGACACTTTGGACTGAGAGGATTGTTGAGATTGGGAGAGCAAATGCAGACACTTTAAAGTAATAATGAGTGGCACCCATTCCATGGGTCCCAACTCTCCATGTTGAAGGGAATATTACAACAGCTATAACATGTAAGGGAAACCTAGAGAATGGACACACTGTGAATACGAAAGGTCTCTAAAACTCAACGAATAGTCCGCCTCCTGGTGCTCCGGTTTGACTTTCCAACTGCTTTACTATCTGTCTCCCAACATGCAGAGACAGCACCTTTAACCACCTGGTTCACACAGGTTGCCAATTTGGCACAGTATGAAAGGGAACAGGGAGAACCAATGAGAGATTAGCTGTTAGGCATTTGGACGGGCACATGTCACTCTTATATCCCGGGAGGAAGAAGAATTAACCAAAGTCTCAGCCACCCACTGGGAACCACTATAGTTCCTGAACCAAAATTTAGACTTGCGTACAGCTCACAAAAAACGAGTGAACAAATGGAGCTCAGGGGCACAGCACTTCACTAACTGGCAGACTTATAAGGACAACTATCTTCCAAAAATCTGTTTAGGGAAGGCAACGAGGCAGACTTGAAAGCGAGGCAGAATAGCAGGAAAGAGATTTCAAGAGGTACATTGGAATCGCCTTTAACGCACATGAAGAGCGGCAGAACTGCGACAGTGATAAACTTGGCCAAAAAGGGTGAAAGCGTTTTCTCCTGAATATATTCAGGAGAAAACGCATATGGCCTTTTTGGCCAAGCAAGCAAGTGGGCAATGCAAATATGTTCTACAAAGAAGTATCACTTCCCACCGGTCAAAAGGGACATCCACAAAATGGGTAAAAACCAAAAAGGCTAGAGAGGCCCTGGAAAACACGGAGCATTGTTATGCTGATGGATGGGATGTAAATTGCCAACTGCCTCACTGGAGGAGTGCATTGTGTTCTATACACAAGTAATCAACCGAGCTACAGAGCCAAGGACACTTCCAGTCTAGGGAATATACCATTGGAAAACTGAAAATCAATAAGACTGAGCCACCCCAATATTTTGGGCTGCACTGCTTACAAGAACCTCAACTTGGGTACACCTTAAATATCCCAGGAAAGATGAAAATGGTTCAAAAATTTGTATTCCTTACATAAGATGGAATATCCCTCAGCCATGAAATCAATGTCATAAGACCAGTAGCAGCAAAATGAGTGGACTCAGGTACGATGATTCTAAGTGAAATAAGTCACAAAGAAAAAGAAACTTATCATAAAATATCACGTATGAAGATCCTGTAACATGGCTATACATGAACTGAGTTAGGAAAGAGAACAGACACTCACATTTAGAAAACACTCTTATGCCTGCTTAAAGGGGAAGGAGAGGTGGGGTGATACATAAAACCAGAGTTTGATATAAGCACAGGTATCATTACAAAAACCAAATACGGAATAGACAAGAACTACACCTGCCTCAGTGAAAGGGACTCAACTCCCCATATTCCATGCAGAGGGATATATCTTACTAGTAAGAATCTTAAAACCTATGTATTGATATGTCCCCGTAATGGAATCAAGTTTGTCTAGACTGGCATAAACATGGCAGTGAGAATCAGCTCAAACCCACTATAAAATGGAATTTCAAAAACAAAACAAAATAACAGGGAAATTCTTTTCAATTCCTTCAGGGTCTCTGATGAAACCTGGAATGACCCTATCTACATGACAGCTGGATGTGGCATAAGGCTGGACACATGAGACTGAGAGGATTGGTGAGTTTGGGTGAGCAAATGCAGACCCTTTAATGCAATAATGCATGGCACCCTTTCCATGGGTATGAACTCTCCAGGTTGAACTCTCCAGCTATAACATGTACGGGAAACCTAGAGAATGGACACACCTTGAATATGAAAGGTTTCTAAAACTCAACTAATAGTCCCTCTCCTTGTGCTCCGGGTTGACTTTCCAACTGCTTTACTATCGATCTGCCAAATTGGAGAGACAGCCTCTTTAAACTCCTGGTTCGCACAGGTTGCCAATTTGGCAGAGGATGAAAGGGAAGAGGGAGAACCAATGAGACAGTAGCTGTTAGGCATTTGGACGAGCACATGTCACTCTAATTGCCCGGCAGGAAGAATAATTAACCAAAGTCTCAGCCACCCCCCGGGAACAATTATAGGTCCTGAACCAAAATTTCGGACTTGCGGTCAGCTCACAAAGGACGAGTTGAAAAATGGAGCTCAGGGGCACACAATTCACACACTGGCAGAATAATAAAGGACAACTATCGTCCAAAAATATGTTGAGGGTAGGCAAAGAAGAGAACTTGAAAAAGGGGGCAGTATAGCAGGAAACAGATTTCTAGAGGTACGTTGGAATCACCCTTGAAGCACAGGAAGAGGGGCACAACTTCAACAATGATGCACTTGGCCAAAAGAGGCGTATGTGTTTTCTCCTGAATATATTCAGGAGAAAACACATACATCCTTTTTGAGCAAGCCAGCAAGCGGGCAATGCAAATCTGCAGTACAAAGAAGTATCACTTCCCACCAGTCAAAAGGGACATCCACCAAATGTGTAAAAACCAGAAAAGCTAGAGAGGCTCTGGAGAACAGGGAGCCTTGTTATGCTGATGGGTGGGATGTAAATTGCCAACTGCCCCTCTGGAAGAGTGCATTGTTTTCCCTAAAACAAGTAAACAACAGAGCTACAGAGACAAGGGCACTTCTAGTCTATGGAATATACCTTGGGAAAACTGAAAATCAATAAGACAAAGCCACCCCAATATTTAGGGCTGCACTGCTTACAAGAACCTCAACTTTGGTACACCTTAAATATCCGAGGAAAGATAAAAATGGTTCAAAAATATTGGTATTTATATACAATGGAATATCCCTCAACCATGAAATCAATGTCATAAGACCAGAAGCAGCAAAATGAGTGGATTCAGGTACGTTGAATCTAAGTTAAATAAGTCACACAGGAAAAGAAACTTATCATAAGATATCACTTATGACGATCCTGTAAACATGACTACACATGAAATGATTTAGGAAAGAGAAGAGAGTCTCACATTTAGAAAACACTCTTATGACTGATTAAGGGGGAAGGAGAGGTGGGGTGATGCATAAAACCAGAGTTTGATATAAGCACAGGTACCGTTCCAAAAACCAAGTATGGAAGAGACAAGACCTACACCTTCCTCAGTGAAAGGGACTCAAAACCCCATATTTTCCGCAGAGGAACTTATCTGACTACTAAGAATCTTAAAACCTATGTATTGATATGTCTCCGTAAGGGAAACAAGTGTGTCTAGACTGGCATAAACTTGGCAGTGAGAATCAGCTCAAACACACTATAAAATAGAATTTCAAAAACAAAACAACCAAACAGGGAAATTCTTTACAATTCCTTCAGGGTCTCAGATGTAACCTGGAATGACCCTGTCTACAACGACAGCTGGATGTGGCATAAGGCTGGACACTTGGGACTGAGTGGATTGGTGAGATTGGTTGAAGAAATGCAGACCGTTTAAAGCAATAATGTGTGTCACCGATTCCATGGGTCCCAACTCTCCCAGTTGAAGGGAATATTACTACAGCTATAACATGTACGGGAAACCTAGAGAATGGACACATTGTGAATATGAAAGATTTGTAAAACTCAACTAATTGTCCCTCTCCTGGTGCTCCGGTTTGACTTTCCATCTGCTTTACTAACTATCTCCCAACCTGGAGAGACAACACATTTAACATCCTGTTTCGCACATGTTGCCAATTTGCATAGGATTGAAGGGAAGAGGGAGAACCAATGAGAGAGTGGCTGTTAGTTATGTGGACGGGTACATGTCACTCTAATTTCCGGGCAGGAAGAAGAATTATCCAAAGTCTCAGGCACCCACTGGGAACCAGTAGAGCTCCTGGGCCAGAATATGGGACTTGCGTTTCACCTCACAAAAAACGACTTGAAAAATGGAGCTCAGGGGCACAGCAATTCACAAAATGGCAGACAATAAAGGACAACTATCGTCCAATATTCTTTTGAGGGAAGGCAACGAGGTGGACTTAAATGCGAGGCAGAATAGCAGGAAACAGATTTCAAAAAGTACATTGGAATCACCTGTAAAGCACAGGAAGGGGGCACAACTTCGACAATGATGTACTTGTCCAAAAAGGGCATATGCATTTTCTTCTGAATATATTCAGAAGACAACATATATGCCCTTTTTGGCCAACCAAGCAAGCGGGCAATGCAAATCTGAACTAAAAAGAAGTATCACTTCCCACCGGTCAAAAGGGACATCCGCAAAATGTGTAAAAACCAGAAAGGCAAGACAGGCCCTGGAGGACAGGGAGCCTTGTTATGCTGATGGGAGGGATGTAAATTGCCAACTGCCTCCCTGGAGGAGTGCATTGTGTTCCCTAAAAGAAGTAAACAACAGAGCTACAGAGCCAAGGGCACTACCAGTCTAGGGAATATACCGTGGGAAAACTGAAAATCCATAAGACAGAGACACCCCAAAATTTAGGGCTGCACTGCTTACAAGAACCTCAACTTGGGTACACCTTAAATATACCAAGAAAAATAAAAATGGTTCAAAAAATATTGGTAATTATGTATGATGGAATATCCCTCAGCCATGAAATCAATGTCATAAGAGCAGTAGCAGCAAAATGATTGGATTCAGGTATGATGATTCTAAGTGAAATAAATCACATAGAAAAAGAAACTTATCATAAGATATCACTTATGAAGATCCTATAAATATGGCTACACATGAACTGAGTTAGGAAAGAGAAGAGAGTCTCACATTTAGAAAACACTCTTATGCCTGCTAAAGGGGGAATGAGAGGTGGGGTGATGCATAAAACCAGAGTTTGATATAAGCACAGGTACCGTTTCAAAAACCATCTATGGAATAGACAATACCTACACCATCCTCGGTGAAAGGGACTCAAAACCCCATATTTTCCACCGAGGAATATATCTGACTAGTAAGAATCTTAAAATCTATGTATTGATATGTCTCCGTAAGGGAATCAAGTGTGACTAGACTGGCATAAACATGGCAGCGAGAATCAGCTCAAAGCCACTATAAAAAGGAATTTCAAAAACAAAACCAAAAAACAGGGAAATTCTTTACAATTCCTTCAGGGTCTCTGATGAAACGTGGAATGACCCTGTCTACAATGACAGCTGGATGTGGCATAAGGCTGGACACTTGGGACTGAGAGGATTGGTGAGATTGTGTGAGCAAATGCAGACCCTTTAAAGCAATAATGCATGACACCCATTCCATGGTTCCAAACTCTCCAGGTTGAAGGGAAATATACTACAGCTATAACATTTACGGGAAACCTAGAGAATGGACACACCTTGAATATGAAAGGTTTCTAAAACTCAACTAATAGTCCCTCTCCTTGTGCCCCGGTTTGACTTTCCAACTGCTTTACAATCAATCTGCCAACTTGGAGAGACAACCCCTTTAAACTCCTGGTTCGCACAGGTTGCCAATTTGGCAGAGGATGAAAGGGAAGAGGGAGAACCAATGAGACAGTAGCTGTTAGGCATTTGGACGGGCACATGTCACTCTAATTGCCAGGCAGGAAGAAGAATTAACCAAAGACTGAGCCACCCGCCGGGAACAAGTATAGGTCCTGAACCAAAATTTCAGACTTGTGGTCAGCTCACAAAAGACAAGTTGAAAAATGGAGCTCAGGGGCACACAATTCACAAACTGGCAGAGTAAAAAGGGACAACTATTTTCCAAAAATATGTTGATGGTGTGCAAAGAGCCGAACTTGAAAACGAGGCAGAATAGCAGGAAACAGATTTCTAGATGTACGATGGAATCACCTTTAAAGCACAGGAAGAGGGGCACAAATTCGACAATGATGCACTTGGCCAAAAGAGGCATATGCATTTTCTACTGAATATATTCAGGAGAAAACGAATACATCCTTTTTGGCCAGGCAAGCAAGCGGGCAATGCAAATCTGCACTACAAAGAAGTATCACTTCCCACCGGTGAAAAGGGACATGAGCAAAATGTGTAAAAACCAGAAAGGCAAGACAGGCCCTGGAGAATAGGGAGCCTTGTTATGCTGATGGACGGGATGTAAATTGCCAACTGCCTCTCTGGAGGAGTGCATTGTGTTCCCTAAAAGAAGTAAACAACTGAGCTACAGAGCCAAGGGCACTTCCAGTCTAGGGAATATACCTTGGGAAAACTGAATATCAGTAAGACTGATCCACCCAAATATTTAGGGCTGCACTGCTTACAAGAACCTCAACTTGGGTACACCTTAAATATCCCAGGAAAAACAAAAATGGTACAAGAAATTGTTGTACTTACGTACGATGGAATATCCCTCAGCCATGAAATCAGTGTCATAAGGCCAGTAGCAGCAAAATGAGTGGATTCAGGTACGATGATTCTAAGTGAAATAAGTCACACAGAAAAAGAAACTTATCATAAGATATCACTTATGAAGATCCTGTAAACATGGGTACATATGAACTGAGTTAGGAAAGATAACAGAGTACCGAATATTATCATAAGATATCCCTCATAGTGGGAATGTACACTTGGCTACGAATGAACTGAATTACAAACACAACAGAGTCACACACTTAGAAAACAATATTCTGCCTGCTTAAGGGGAAAGGAGAGGTGGGTTGATGCATAAAACCACAGTTTTAAATTAGCACATATACCGTTACATAAACCAAGTATGTAATAGACCTCACCTACTCCCTGCACAATGAACTGGACTCAACACCCCCTATTCATTGCAGAGGAATATATCTGACTCCAGGAATTTTAAATCATATGTATTATCATGTCTCCATAAAGGAATCATATGTGTGTATAACAGAATGAACACAGCACTGAAATTCAGCTAAACACCCTTATAAAAATAAATTTGAAAAGCCAAATGCAAAAACAGCAAAACAGTGTGAAATGGATATAAAGATAAAAATAAACACATGTTACCTAATGAAACTTAAAAGCTATTGCACAGCAAAGGAAACCATAAACAAGACCAAAAGACAACCCTCAGAATGGGAGAAAATATTTGTAAATGAAGCAACTGACAAAGGATTAATCTCCAAAATTTATAAGCAGCTCATGCAGCTCAATAACAAAAAAACAAACAACCCAATCCAAAAATGGGCAGAAGACCTAAATAGACATTTCTCCACAGAAGATATACAGACTGCCAACAAACACATGTAAGGATGCTCAACATCTTTGCTCATTAGAGAAATGCAAATCAAAACTACAATGAGATATCATCTCACACCAGTCAGAATGGCCATCATCAAAAAATCTAGAAACAATAAATGCTGGAGAGGGTGTGGAAAAAAAGGAACACTCTTGCACTGCTGGTGGGAATGTGAATTGGTACAGCCACTATGGAGAACGGTATGGAGGTTCCTTAAAAAACTACAAATAGAACTACCATATGACCCAGCAATCCCACTACTGGGCATATACCCTGAGAAAACCATAATTCAAAAAGAGACATGTACCAAAATGTTCATAGCAGCCCTATTTACAATAGCCCAGAGATTGAAACAACCTAAGTGTCCATCATCAGATGAATGGGTAAAGAAGATGTGGCACATATATACAATGGAATATTACTCAGCCATAAAAAGAAATGAAATTGAGCTATTTGTAAAGAGGTGGATGGACCTAGAGTCTGTCATACAGAGTGAAGTAAGTCAGAAAGAGAAAGACAAATACTGTATGCTGACACATATATATGGAATTTAAGAAAAAAAAATTGTCATGAAGAACATAGGAGTAAGACAGGAATAAAGACACAGACCTACTAGAGAATGGACTTGAGGATATGGGGAGGGGGAAGGGTAAGGTGTGACAAAGTGAAAGAGCGGCATGGACATATATACACTACCAAACGTGAGGTAGATAGCTAGTGGGAAGCAGCCGCATAGCACAGGGAGATCAGCTCCGTGCTTTGTGACTGCATGGAGGGGTGGGATAGGGAGGGTGGGCGGGAGACGCAAAAGGGAGGGGATATGGGAACATATGTATATGTATAACTGATTAAATTTGCTATAAAGCAAAAAAATAAAAAATAAAAAAATATAAAATAAATAAAAATAAAAACAAAACAAAACAAAAAAAAAAACAGCGAAACAGAGAGAAAGCCTTAAGAATTACGTTCAGGGCCTTTGTTGCAACCTGGATTGTCCACCTTTACACCCACAGCTGGATGAGACATAAAACTGGACACTTGAGGCTGACAAGATTGTTGAGTTTGTGTGAGCAAAAGAACACGACTTAGAGCAATACTGTGTACTACCCATTCTAGTGGTCCCAACTCTCCAGGTTTAAGGGAATCTTCCTACAGTTAAAGCATGCATGGGAAACCTAGTGGATGGTACACTGTGTAATTGGGAAAGTTTTCTAAAAGGTACCTCATTTTTCCTTTTGTCGTGCTCGGCTTCGTCATTCCATCTACATTACTAAAAATCTCCCCACTTGGAGTTTCAGCACCTTTACCCTCCTGTTATGCACAGTTTGCAAATTATGCAGAGGATGAACAGGAAGAGGGGAAACAAATGAGAGATTAGCTGTAGGTGTTTGGATGAGCACATGTCACTCTAGTTTCCCATCAGGAAGAAGAAATAACCAAAGGCTCAGCCTGACGCCCCGGAACCAGACTAGGGCCTACAGCCATCCTGCGGTATTGCAGCCAGCTCACAAATAGGCGAGTTGAAAAATGGAAATCAGGGGCACAGCAATTCACAAACTAGCAGAGTTATAAAGGACAACTATCATCCAGAAATATATTGAGGTAAGGCAGTGAAGAGGATTTGAATGCAAGGCAGAATTGAAGGAAACAGATTTCAAGACGTAGATTGGAGTCATCTCTAAATCACATGAAAACCGACAGAACTTCAACAATGTTGCCCTTGGCCGAAAAGGGAGTATGTGTATTTTCTTGAATATATTTGGGAAAAAATGCATACGCCCTTTTTGGCCAAGCAAGCCATCAGGCATTGCAAATCCACACTACATAGTAGTGTCCCTTACCTCCAGTCAAAAGGGCCATCTGCAAATAGTGTAAAAACCACAAATGCAGGACAGGCCAAGGAGAAAAGGGAGCCTGGTTATGCCGATGGACCGGATGTAAATTGCCAACAGCCTCTCTGGAGAACTGTATGTTGTTTTTAAAAACAGAGCTACAGAGCATAGCACACTTCCACTCATGGGCGTGTATTATGGGAAAACTAAAAATCCACAACACACAGCCAGCCCAAACTTTAGGGCTGCTCTGTTTACAAGAACCTCGACTTCGCTACACTTTAAATATCCCAGGAAAGGAAAAAAAAATGGATATAGATGTTGTGGTACTTATATACAATGGAATGTCACTCAGACATAAAATCAATGTCATAAGGCCAATAGCAGCATAATGAGTGGCTTTAGGTACGATGATGCTAAGTGAAATGAGCCACAAAGAAAAAAGAAACTTATTGTAATATATCACTTATAGAGGGAATGTAAACATTGCTACACATGAACTGAATTTCAAATGTGAACAGAGTTACACATTTAGAAAACACACTTATTCCTCCTTAAGTGGAAAGGTGACGTGGGGTGATGTGTAAAAGCAGAGTTTGAAATTAGCACAGATCCCATTCCATATACCAAATATGTAATAGACAAGACCTACTCCTTTCTCAATGAACTGGACACAAAACACCCTATTCACTGAAGAGGAATATATCTGACTGGTAATAACCTTGAAACCTATGTATTTATATGTCTCCATAATGGAATCAAGTGTATGTAGATTGGCATAAACACAGATCAATGGAACAGGACAGAAAGCCCAGAGATAAACCTACATACCTATGGCTATCTCATCTATGACAAAGGAGCTAAGGATATACAATGGAGAAAAGACAGTCTCTTCAGTAATTGGTGCTGGGAAAACTGGACCCCTACACATAAAAGAATGAAATTAGAACACTCCATAACACCATACACAAAAATAGACTCTAAATTGATTAGAGATCTAAATATAAGACCAGACACTATAAAACACTTAGAGGGAACCATAGGCAGAACACTCTATGACATAAATCACAGCAAGATCCTTTTTGACCCACCTCCTAGAGAAATGGAATTAAAAACAGAAATTAACAAATGGGACCTAATGAAACTTAAAAGCTTTCACACAGTACAGGAAAACATAAACAAGATGCAAAAACAACCCTCAGAATGAGAGAAAATATTGTCAAATGAAGCAATTGACAAAGGATTAATCTCCAAACTTTACAAGCACCTCATGTAGCTCAATATCACAAAAACAAACAACCCAATCCAAAAACGGGCAGAAGACCTAAATAGACATTTCTCCAAAGAAGATATACAGATTACCAAGAAACACATGAAAGGATGTTGAACATTACTAATCATTAGAGAAATGCAAATCAAAACTACCGTGAGGTATCACATCACAGCAGTCAGAGTGGCAATCATCAAAAAAATCTACAAAACAAAAAATGCTGGAGAGGCCTTTATTGGAGAAAAGGGAACACACTTGCACTGTGGGTGGGAATGTAAATTGATATGGGCACTAGGGAGAACAGTACGGTGGTTCCATTAAATAACTAACAATAGAAGTACCATACGACACAAAAATCCAACTACTGGGCATTTGCCTTGTGAAAACCATAATTCAAAAAGAGTTATGTACAAAAATGTTCATTGCAGCTCTATTTACAATAGTCAGGACATGGAAGCAACCTAAGTGTCCATCGACTGATGAATTCATAAAGAAGATCTGGCACATATATACAATGGAATATTACTCAGCCGTAAAAAGAAGCAAAACTGAGTTATTTGTACTGAGGTGGATGGACTTAGAATCTGTCCTACACAGTGAAGTAAGTCAGAAAGGGAAAAACAAATACTGTATGTTAACAGAGATATACGGAATCTAATGAAATAAAAAAAGATTTTGAAGAACCTAGTGGCAGGACAGGATTAAGGACACAGACATAGAGAAAGGACTTGAGGACACTGGAAGCCGGATGGTTAAGATGGGACGAAGTGAGAGAGTGGCATGGACATAAATACGTTACGAAATGTAACCCAGATAGCTACTGGGAAGCAGCCACATAGAACAGGGAGATCAGCTCGGTGCTTTGTGACCACATAAAGGGGTGGGATATGGAGTGTAGGAGGGAGATGCAAGAGGGAGGGGATCTGGTGATATTTGTATATGTATAGCTGATTCACTTTGTTATACAGCAGAAAGAACACTCCATTGTAAATCAATTATACTCCAACAAACTTGTAAAAGGAAAAAAAAAAAAAAAAGAAAGCCCAGGGATAAACCTACACACCTATGGTCAACTAATCTATGACAAAGGAAGCAAGACTATACAATGGAGATAAGACAGTTTCTTCAATCATTGCTGCTGGGAAATATGGACAGCTACATGTAAAAGAAAGAAATTAGAACACTCCACAACACCATACATAAAAATATATTCAAAATGGATTAGAGACCTTAATGTAAGACTGGACAGTATAAAACTCTGAGAGGAAAACTTACAAAGGATGCTCTGACGTAAATCACAGCAAGATCTTTTTTGATCCACCTCCTATAGTAATGAAATAAAAAAAGAAAACTAAACAGATGGGACCTAAGGGAACGTAAAAGCTTTTGCAAAGCAAAGGAAACTACAAACAAGATGAAAAGACAACCCTCAGAATGGCAGAAAATATTTGCAAACGAATCAATGGACAAATGATTAATCTCCAATATATATAAACAGCTCATACAGCTCAATATTAATAAAACAAACAACCCAATACAAAAATGGAAAAAGATCTAAATAGACATTTCTTCCAAGAAGACATAGAGATGGCCAGTACGCACATGAAAATCTGCTGAACATCACTAATTATTAGAGAAATGGAAATGGAAACTACAATGAGGTGTCACGTCACACCTGTTAGAATGGGCATCAACAGAGAATCTACAAACAACAAATGCTGGAGAGGGTGTGCAGAAAAGGAAACTTCTTCCACTTTTTTTGGGAATGTAAATTGATACAATCTCTATGGGGAACAGTATGGAGGTTCCTTAAAAAACTAAAAATAGAATTAGCATATAATCCAGCAATCCCACTACTGGGCATATACCCAGAGAAAACCATAAATCAAAAAGACACATTCACCACAATGTTCATTGCAGCACTCTTTACAATAGCCAGGTAATGAAAGCAACCTAAGTGCCCACAGACAGACGAATGGATAAAGATGTGGTACATATATACAATGGAATATTACTCAGCCATACATAGGAATGAAATTGGGTCATTTGTAGAGACCTTGATGGATCTAGAGACTGACATACAGAGTGAAGTAAGTCAGAAAGAGAAAAACAAATATTGTATATTAATGCATATATGCGGAACATAGAAAAATGGTACAGATGAACCAGTTTGCAGGGCAGAGATAGAGACACAGATGTAGAGAACAAACATATGGACACCAAGGGGGGAACGCCATGTGAGGGTGGTGGTGGGATGAATTGGGAGACTGGGATTCACATGTGCACACTTATATGTATAAAATAGATATCCAATAAGAACCTGCTGTATAAAAGTAATAAATTTAAAAAAATAAAAATAAATAGCATTTAATAAAAGAAAACAGAAAAAAAGTTTTTCCCTTCACATAGACGTCTTTATATTAATGCATTATTTCCATCTTTATATCTCCAAATTAAAAAAAAAGAGGAATAAATAAAATCTACCTTGAATCAAAAAGAAAAAAAGAAAAAAAAAAAACAGAACCCACCAGTAATACAGATGAAAATCGTATCAGCGCACTTGCTCCAGTGGTAAAAAATTCTTAAGTTGGTCAGAGGTGGGAAATCGTCTCCCATGCACTCAGCAGCACTCCCCCCGACAAGGAGCATCCTCATTGCAAAGCTGGGGGACTGTGTCGAGGCATCTGTGAGTAAATGTGAGCTGAGCCCCAGTCCTGCTGCAGCTGAACTCTTCCCACCCTTTCCAGGTAAAACACCTGAATATGTACAAGCACTTGCAAGCCTAGAGGAAGGGCTGTGGAGCCACACCAGCGACAGCACGCAGGCCGACTTTGTGCCTGAAGGCCAGCCAGGATGGTCCTGGCCCCAGATGCTCTTCTGGAAGCTTTCCATTTCCCTGCCTGAGATACCCCTCCTGCCACGGCCCCCACTGCTTTTTTACTTCCTCACCTCTGCCTGGGGAGAATTTCCAGCAGCAGGTATGGGTGACACATCCTCTTCTTTAGCAGGTGGCAGCCTGGCAACTCCTGCAGAAAGTCCAGCAGAGCCCCACTCACACTGGGCCACCCACTAAGCCAAGGCCCCTCACTCCCTCCCACCACCCCAGCCCCGACACAGATGATGGGGCAGAGAATATGGTGTCAGGCACAGCTACAGGGGCTCTTGTTGACTGGAGAGGTGTTTATATTGACCTCAACCCTGGCACACATTGGTAGGGGGCTGGCAGGTAGTGTCAGGCTGCCCAAATAGGCCGATCCTCTCCCCTCAGGGGCTCACAGTTGCAGAAAATGAACCTTGCAAAACGGGCCAGTCTCAAGGAACAGGTGTGGGCTCTTGAGAGTCAGGATAGACAAGGGGCTGCAGCTGCGGCTTGTTTTCTTATCATTTTATCTGGTCCATGAGTGGAAAACAACTTCAAGAAGACCGTATCCTATTGAGAGGAACCCAGGATTCAGGGAGAGGAGTGATGGTGGGTGGAGACAGAGGCCTGGTGCCCTGGCTGCAGTGGAAGTGTCAGGAAGACCAGGCAGAGAGAGGCTGCACAGAGTGATAGCCAGGGTCACAGACCTGTCAGAGCTGCTGTTTGTTAGTTCAAGTACTGCTCTGAGGTGTTCTGTGTCAGCTGTGAGCGACAGGTGAGCTGGGGGTTCTCTGCAAGTTGGGTTATGTGCACAATTCCTGTGTGTCCAGCCCTGCTGGGGTACCTGCCCAGGGGAGCTCCGTATCCTGGGAAGGGCCTGACTATGAGAGCCCCATGGGCTGCTGGGTAGCTGCACAGGTGAGCTCCATACCCTGGGAGGGACTTGAACACGAGAGCCCCGTGGGCTGTGGGGTGGGGCGTGCAGCCCAGGTGAGCTCCCTATCCTGGGATTGGCCTGACCACGAGAGCCCCATGGGCTGCTGGAGACCTGGTAAAGGATATCAGGACAGTCAGTGAAGCCACCGAGGATATACATCCATTAGCTCCTATTTCCTACACCCTGCTGCTCATTCTACCAACCACCAGGCCATGGCATTCTGTATTACACTTCAATGATGCCTTCTTCTGTATTCCATTCATCTCAGAGTCACAAGAATTTTTGCCTTGTGAGTGGCAGGACACAACATGCAACACAAGCAATAATGCTGGGCCGTCCTGCCCCAATGGTACAAAAATCCCCACACCATCATTGGGGAAATGTCCTCTAAAGACCTAAAAGTTCTACCTCTGTAAAAGGGAACCCTCCTTCAATATGCAGATGACATTCTGATCGCCAGGCCTACTAAAGACGCCTCTGAACTACCTAGCCAAGAAAGGATAGAAGGTGTCCAAGAAAAAGGCTCAAATATCCCAGGCTCAGGTGACATGCCTGGGCTTCATTCTCACAGATATTCGGAGAAACTCATCCCAGGATAGCGAAGAAGCCATTTGCAGCCTTACCTCTTCTAAAACTAGAAGACAGCTTAGGGGTTCCTGGGGAGGCCAAGGTTTTCTGCATCTGGATCCCTAACTACAGTCTAATAGCTGGGCCTCTACATGAAACACTGACACGAAAAGATGATGATCCTTTTGAATAGAATCCAGAAGCAGCCTTCAAGAAAGGAAAGAGCAGTCAATTCAGACCCTTGCCCAGGAACTCCCTAATTTAGCTAAGCCCTTTGACCTTTACATACCCGGTCAAAGGTTAATCGCCCTTGGAGCCTTAGTGCAAAAACTGGGACCACTTGAAATGGAGCAACACAAGAATGCCCTTCAGGTATGATAAACTATGGTCACCAAGGGCTTTGCCCACCGACTCATAAGGCCAGGATACTGGGGTATCTAAAAAGCTGGAAATCAACAGCCCACAAGGCCAGCTCCCTCCGAAGGGAAAAGGACCCCACGTCGTGATCCTAACCACCCATCATGCCCTGAAATTGCAGGGGTCGCTCTGTGGACCCACTGACCTCGAGTGAGGAGGCCCTCCAACTCCAACCTCTAGAGAGACAAACGGGGGCAATGGGCTCCCAAGATTACTCATGTGACCATCACTTGACCTGGAGTTTCTCTCAGAAAACAAGAAGACTGTGCCCCGAAAGAGCAGACTACTGCTTGCAGGACTTACTGCACCCAGAGGGGAGCTAATAAGCTTGGCTGGGGAAACGTATATCACGCTTTCACAGTAGAAAACCCTACAGACACCGTGGTGATGGTGGCCAATATGACCGGCTGGACTGCTGGCTACTTCTAAAAGCCATTGACTCAGTGGACGTCATGGTCCTGGATCACCACTGACCCTGGACTGTCTGGGAGTTGTGCGGGCAGGGCTCTGACACATGGTGCTGTTTGTACATTAATTCAGGGACCTAATTAAAGAAAGCACAGACTACTGGTCAGAGCATCTAGGCTGGCAAAAACCGTCAGCCTAAGGTCGCCAAACAAATGTGGGGTGGGGTGAAACCTGCCACCTCAGCATCTATGCACATCTCTTTCCTGGACACTTAAAGGTCATTAGAATCTATAACACTTCCAATGCTGGTGCTCAGGCGGACGAGAAGTGAGGCAGGAGGCCTTGGGACAATCAACCTCACCTGGAGGCTGGTGGGGAGACGTTTTGCCCCTCCCCCCAGGTATCAGGTCTCCCACCACAGCATGAAGCAGTTACAAAAGAGGGGTCTGCACCCTCAACACCCCAAGAATGAGGAATGGAACAAAAAGCAGAGGAGGTGTTCGTCTCTGGCAACGTTCATTAAAAATTCCTAGGAGATAAAAAGAGAATCTGAGCAATAAAATAAAGTCTAACATGTTTTTCCTTTGTGCTTTGTCTAATTCACGTGCGTCTAGGGTTCCGTATGCAGAGGTCCCACACCCGGCACTTCAGAACCGATTTCCTGGTGCTGAATGGCTGGGTCGAAACCTCAGCTAGCGGGGTCCCATGCAGACTCTGAGGCTCAGTGCCTGAGCTGCAGCCAACCCAGCCCTCGAGAGCTCCATCCCCTCCCTCCCACTGACGCTGCTGGGATCCCTACACAGCAGTCCAGCCCAGAGCCCATGGGGGCGTGCACGCTCTCACCTCTCCATTCTGTTTTCAAAATAATGTTTCCTTTGCTTCTGAACAAAACTCAGTCTTGATCTGTTGGCTCCAATGACACTGGGCACAGGGACTCCTGTTGGGGTCAACTCTGGAGGATCAGTAACAGATATTGAGAACCTTGTAACTTCAATGAACAGATGTGTGAGCCAAACTGTAGTTAACATAGAGCAGTGTATAATGCTCGGGTAAAATAAGATGTTTCTAAGACTTACATTTGATATTTCCATCACTTTACTATAAGCAAGTTGAGTGAAGACGTCTGTCTTATTTGTCAGGTCAACATTAGAGAAATGAAGTGATTTATTTCCATGGATGTATATCGAATACTCTTGGCTGAAGCTTCAATCTTGTTTTAAATGCTTTTCCATTGAAAAGGATACCTCTCTTTCAGCTCCCCCATTTCTGAGAAGTATAAAATCTTATAATTTATTATTACCAAAGGGGAAATGTAGGAGAAGGGATAAATTAACAGTTTGGGTTTAACACATACACACTGCTATGTATAAAATAGATCATCAACAAGGAACTACTGTATAGCATAGGGAACTACACTGAATATTTTGCAATAACCTATAAGGGGAAATAATCTGAAAAAGAATCGATATTTTTATTGACATCATCTATCAATGACAGATAAAATGTAACCTAAGCAAGACCGATGGTGAGCGCTTCTGAACCTGAAGATTTCAGTCATCTAAAATTTGGGCTCTGCCTATTTCCCAAGGCACTTAATGGACATACGTGTAGCCGTAGCTTAAAAATTCCCCAGTTTGGGGTACGGGGAGGCACTGATTTGGAAAAATCCCTGGTGTTCTCCTTCCATTCACGGGACCCTTCCTACAGCTGAAACATGCCTGTCACACCTAGAGGATGGTACACCGTTTGATCGGAAAGAGTTTGGAAAAGGCACCTCATCTCCTCATCGCCTGGTGCTCGGGTTCACCCCTCCAGCATCTTTCCTAACAATCTCCTCACTTGGGGATATCAGCACCGTCAACATCCTGTTGCACACAGTTTGGAATTTGTCCAGAGGATGAAGTGGAAGGATGAGAAAAATTTAGAGACAAGTCTTAGATGTTCGGACAGTCACATGCCACTCTAATTTCCAATCCGGAAGACAAATTCATCAAAGGTTAGAATTACCCACGGAAACAGAATAGGTCTAGAGGAAATCCCGCTGTTTTTTGTCCAGTTTCCAAAAACACAAGTTGAAAAATGGAACTCAGGGGCACTAAAATTCATGAAACTGCAGAGTTGAAAATATCTATCATCAAAAAATGTCTTGAGGTAAGTCACAGAAAAGGAGTTGTAAGCAAGGGAGAGTGGCAGGAAACAGATTTGAAGAGGTAGAAAGGACTCCCCATTAAAGCACAAGAAAAGGGGCTGAACATCACCAATGATGCAGTTGGCCCAAAAGGGCGTATGTAGGTTTTCTGAATATATTCAAGTAAAGGACATACACACTTTTTATCCAACCAAATAGGTGGGCACTGGAAATCAATACTACTAAATGTATCACTTCACATCAGTCAGAAGGGCCATCCACATAAAGTGTAAACACCAGAAATGCAGGACAGGGCGAGGAGAAAAGGGAGCCCTGTGAGGCTGATAGTGGAATTGTAAGTTGCCAACGGCCACTCTGGAGAAGTGTATTGTGTTTGCTAAAACATCTAAAAGATGAGCTACAGAGCATAGGGCACTTGCACTCATGGGCGTATACCTTGGGGAAAACAAAAATGGACAGAAAACAGGCACGCCAAAATTTACCACCTCTCTGTTAAAAAGGGCCTCCACTTGGATATAATCTAAATGTCCCTGGAAGGATAAAATCGATAAAAGAGATGGGGTGCTTATGTAGAGTGGAATATTACTCATCCAGAAATCAGTGAAATAAGGCCAGTTGTAACAACTCTGGAGGAGTTACATACGATCATTCTAGGTGACATATGTCAGAAAGAAAGAGACACATATCATAAGATGTCACTTAAAGGTGGAATCAAAAATGGCTACACATGAAATAAACTACAAAACAGAAACATAGTCAAATATGTAGAAAATAGACATAAGGCTGCTAAATGGGAAACGTGGGGAATGGTGAGGTATTATCCAGGAGGTTTAAACTAGCAAAGATACCATTCCAAGTACCAAATTGAATAACTGACAAGGCCTACACGGTACCTCAAAGAACTGCACTCGGCCCACTCAAGTCACTGGACAATAATACATATGACTCATAAGCATCTGAGAAAGAATTTATTGTTGTCTCACAGTACATGAATCAAGTGGATGTACAGCAGCAAAAAACAGAGCTTTGAAAATCAGCTGTAACCAATATAAAAATAAATTTAAAAATATTTATAAAAACAGTGAGACAGACAAAAATTCTTACAACTTTTGTTGAAGGGTTACGATGTAACATGGATTGAACACATGTAGACCCACAGCAGGATGATATATAAGGCTGGAAGCTATGCACGCTGAGAGATGTTAGAGAGGCTGGGTGAGGAAATGCAGACCTTTTAAAGTAATACTGCCTGGTACCCATTCCATGGGTCCCAAATCGGCAGGTTCAAGGGAATCTTCTGACAGCGAAAACATGCCTGCGAAACCGAGATGAATGTACACCGTGTGCTCAGGAACGGTGTCTAAAATGCACCTCATTTTTGATCTCCTGGTGCTGGGGTTCTCCATTTCAGCCACATTACTAAAAATCTCCCCACTTGGAGAATCAGCACCTTTAACCTCCTGTTTCACACAGTTTGCAATTTGTGCAGAGGATAAATGGGAATGGGGGAACCAAAGAGAGATTAGCTGTAGGAGTTTTGACAGGCACATGTCACTCTAATTTCCCATTAGGAAGAAGAATTAACCAAAGGCTCAGCCTACCTCCTCAGAACCAGAATAGGGCCAGAAGCAATCCAAAGGTTTGGAGGCCAGCTCACAATAAAAGCGAGTTGCAAAATGGAGCTCAGGAGCAGAAAATTCAAAGACCTGCAAAGATATAAATGATAACCAACGTCCAAAAATATATTCAGGTAAGGCAACGAAGAGGATCTGAATGAGAGGCAGAATTGCAGGAAACAGATTTCAAAAGGTAGATTTTACTCACATTTAAAGCATATGAAAAGCAGCAGAATTTCTCAAATGATGCAGTTGGGCAAAAGGGTGTATGCCTTTTTTTCGTGAATATCTTCAGGAAAAAAACACATACAGAGTTTTTGGCCAACCAAGCAAGCGGGAAATGCAAATCCGCACAACAAAGAAGTCTCAATTTCTACTGCTCAGAAAGGCCATCCAAAAAATGTGTACAAACCAGAAATGCAGGAGAGGCCATGGAGAACAGGGAGCCTAGTCACGCTGATGGGTGGGGTATAAATATCCAAGAGCCACTCTGAAGAAGTGTATGCTGTTTCCTAAAACATTTAAATACAAAGCCCCCGAGCAAACGGGACTTCAACTCATGGACATATAACTTGGGAAGACTAAATATCGACAAGACACAGGCACCCCAAAGTTTAGGGCTGCTCTGCATACAAGAACCTCAACTTCGGTACACCTAAAATATCCCAGGAAAAAGAGAAATGCATAAATAACTTGTGGTAATTTTGTACAATGGAATATCACTCAGACGTGAAATCAATGTCATAAGGCCAGTAGCAGCATAAAGAGTGGATTTAGGTATGATGATTCTAAGTGAAATTAGTCACACAGAAAAAGAATCTATTCATAAGATATCACTTACAGAGGGAATGTCAACATCACAACACATGAACTGAATTAAGAAAGAGAACAGAGTCTCACATTTAGAAAACACTCTTATGCCTGTTTAATGGGAAAGGAGAGGTGGGGTGATGCATAAAACCAGAGTTTGATATTAGCACAGGTACCATTCCATAAACCAAATACAGAATAGAAAAGACCTACACCTTCCTAAGTGAACGGGACTCAAAACACCTATTCCCCGCAGAGGAATATATCTGACTAGTAAGAATCTTAAAACCTATGTACTGATATGTCTCCGTAAGGGAATCAAGTATGTCTAGACCGGCATAAACAGGTCAGTGAAAATCAGCTCAACCTCATTATAAAAATGAATTTCAAAAACAAAACAAAAGAACAGCGAAATTCTTACACAATTCCTTCAGGGGTTCTGATGAAACCTGGAATGACCATATCTGCAAAGACAGCTGGATGAGACATAAGGCTGGACACTTGGGACTGAGAGGACTGGTGAGATTGGGAGAGAAAATGCAGACCCTATAAAGTATCAATGCATGCCACCATTCCATGGGTCCCAATCTCCAGGTAGAAGGGAATATCACTACAGTTATAACATGTATGGGAAACCTAGAGAATGGACACCCTGTGATGGTGAAAGGTTTCTAAATGTCTCCTAATTTTTCCTCACCTTGTGCTCCAGTTTGGCATTCAAACTGCTTTACTATCAATCTCCCAACTTAGGAGAGCCAGCCCCTATAACCTCCCGGTTCGCACAGTTTGCTAATTGTGCAGAGGATGAAAGGGAAGAGGGAGAACCAATCAGAGAGTAGATGTAGGCATTTGGACGGGCACATGTCACTCTAAATTCACGTCAGGAAGAAGAATTAACCAAAGTCCCAGCCACCCGCAGGGAACAGTATAGCCACGCCTGGAACCAGTATAGGTCATGAAGCAAAATTGTGGATTTGCGGTCAGCTCCCAAAAATGGGATTTGAAAATTGGAGCTCAGGGGCACAGCAATTCACAAAACTGCAGAGTTATAAAGGATAACTCTCTTCCAAAAATCTCTTGAGGGAAGGCAACAAAGCAGACTTGAAAATGAGGCAGAATTGCACAAAACCTATTTCAAGAGGTACAGTGGAATCGCCTTTAAAGCACAGGAAGAGCATCACAACTTCGACAATGATGCACTTGGCCAAAAACGGCGTATGCCTTTTCTCCTGAATATATTCAGGAGAAAACGCATACCCCCTTTTTGGCCAATCAAGCAAGCGTGCAATGCAAATCCACACTACAAAGAATTGTCGATTCCCACCGGTCAAAATGGACATCCGAAAATCTGTAAAAACCAGAAAGGCAAGAGAGAGATGAGAAAGGCATGAAGCAATGTGATCCCAAGGGTCATGGAGTATTGTGATGACAAGCGCATGGAGCATTTTGATGACAAGAGTTCCGGATCATTGTGTTGTCAGGGTTCATTGAGCATTGTGATGACAGGTGTCATGGATCATTGTGATGACAGGGGTCATGAAGCATTGTGATGAGAACGTCATGGAGCATTGGGATGAAAATGTTCATGGAGTATTGTGATGACAGACGTCATGGAGCATTGTGCTGACAAGGTACTGGAGCATTGTAATGAGAAGACCATGGAGCCTTGTGATGACAAGTCTCATGGAACATTCTGATGAAAAGGGGCATGGAGCATGGTGATTACAGGGGTCTTGAGGCATTGTGATGACAAGGGCATGGAGGATTGGGATGAGAAGGCCATGGAGCGTTCTGATGACATGCATCATGGAGCTTTGTGATGACAAGGGCATGGAACATTGTGATGAAAAATGCATGGAGCCTTGTCATGACAGGGTTCAAGGATCATACTGACGACAAGTGTCAGGGAACATTGTGATGACAAGGGTATTGAGCATTGTGATGACAAAGGTCATGGAGCATTGTGATGAGAAGACCATGGATAATTGTGATGACGAGCATCATGGGGCATTGTGATGATAAGTGTTATGGAACATTTTGATCACAAGGATTTGGAGCATTGTGATGTCAGAGGTCATGGAGCATTTTGATTTCATTGTAATGACAATAGCATGAAGCATTATGATGATGGGCCCGGTGCATTGTGATGCCAGGGTTCATGGATCATTGAGATGAAAAGGGGCATGGAGCATTGTGATTACAGGAGTCTTGGCGCACTGTGATGACAATGGCATGGAGCATCGTGAATGAGAAGGCCAAGGAGCATTCTGATGACATGCGTCCTGGAGCGTTGTGATGACAAGGGCATGGAGCATTGTGATTACAGGGGTCTTGGAGCATTGTGATGACAAGTGTCATGGAGCCTTGTGATGACAAGGCTGTGGAACATTGTGATGGCAGCGGTCATGGAGCATTGTTATGACAGGGGTAATGGAGCATTGTGATGACAATGGCATGGAGAATTGGTCTGAAATATTTCATGGATTATTGTGATGAGAGGGGGCAAGGAGCATTGTGATTACAAGAGCACGGAACACTGTGATACACGGGTCATGGAGGATTGTAATGACAAGCGCAGGGAGCATTGTGAGAAGAATGGCATCGAGAATTGTGATGAAAAGCATCATGGAGCCTGTGATGACAAGGGCATGGAAAAATGTGATGAGAGGGTTCATGGAGCATTGTGATGACAATGGCATGCAGCATTGTGATGCCAAGGGTCATGGAGCTTTGTGATGACAAAGGTCATGGAGAATTTTGATGACAAGGGTGTTGTGCATTCTGTTGTGAAGGGCAGGGAGCATTGTGATGAAAGGATCATGGAGCAATTTGATGAAAACTGTCATGGAACATTTGGATGATAGGGATTATGGAACATTGTGATGCCAGGGGTCATGGAACATTTTCATGACAGGGGTTATGGACCATTGTGGTGACAGGGGAGTGGGTGTATTGTGATGACTAGTGAGGGAATATTTTGATATCAGTGGTGAGAGAGCATTTTTATAAGACGTGCATGGAGCATTGTGATGACAAGCTTTATGGAGCATTGTGATGAAAAGTTTGTGCAGCATTGTGATGCCAAGTTTTATGGAGGACTGTGATGACAAAGGTAATGGAGTATTGTGATGACAAGGGCTTGGAGCATTGTGATGGCAAGGGTCATGGAGCATTGTGATGACAAGGGAATGGAGCATTGTGGTGACAATGGCCATTGAGAATTTTGATGAAAAGGTCGTGAAGCATTGTGATGACAAAGGCATGGAACTAGCTATGACAGGGTTCATGGGTCATTGCAATGACAAGTGCATGGAGAATTGTGATGACAAGAGCATGTAACATTGTGATGAGAACTGTCTTGGAGCATTGTGATGACAAGGACGTGGAGAATTGTGATGACAAGGGACATGGGGCATTGTGATAACCCGGGGATGGAGCATTGTGATGGCAAGACCGTGGAGCACTGTGATGAGAAGACCATGGATAATTGTGGTGACGAGCATCATGGAGCACTGTAATGACAAGGGGATTGGAGCAGTTTGATGACAAGTGTCATGGAGCATTGTGATGACAGGCATCATGGATCTTTGTGATGACAAGGGTCATGGAGCATTCTGATGACAAGATTGTGGAGTATTGTGATGACAAAGCATGTAACTCTGTGATGAGAAGTGTCATGGAACATAGTAATGCCAAGAAAGTGGAGAATTGTGATGACAGGGAACATGGAGCATTGTGATGACCAGGGCATGGAGCATTGTGATGGCAAGACCGTGAAGCATTGGGATGAGAAGACTATGGATAATTGTAATTACAAGCGTCATGGAGCACTGTAATGACAAGGGGGATGGAGCATTGTGATGACAGTGGACATGGAGCATTGCGATGGCAAGGGTCATGGAGCATTCTGATGACAAGCTTGTGGAGTATTGTGATGACAGTGGCATGGAGCATTGTGATGAAAACGGCATGGGACATTGTGATGAAAAAGGCATGGAGCCGTTTCGTGACAGGGTTCAAGGAGCATTCTGACCACAAGTGTCAGGGAGCATTGTGAGACAAGTGTATTGAGAATTGTGATGACAAAGGTCATGGAGCATTGTGATGAAAAGGGCATGGAGTATTGTGATGACAGGCATCATGGAGCGTTGTGATGACAAGTGTTATGGAACATTGTGATCACAAGGGTTTGGAGCATTGTGATGACAGAGGTCATGGATCATTTTGATTTCAAGGAGCATGGAGCATTGTGAGGAGAAGGGCATGAAGCAATGTGATCCCAACGTTCATGGAGGATTGTGATGACAATGGAAATGGAGTATTGTGAAGACAAGCACATAGAGCATTGTAATGACAAGGTCATGTAGCATTTTGCTGACAAAGGCATGGAGCATTGTGATGACAGGTGTCATGGAGCACTGTGATGACAAGCGTCACGGAGCATTGTGAATACAGGGGTCATGAAGCATTGGGATGACAAGGGCATGGATCAGTGTGATGACAAGTGTCATGTAGCATTGGGATGAAAATGTTCATGGAGTGTTGTGATAACAGGGGTCATGGAGCATTGTGATGACTAGGGAATGGAGCATTGTGATGACAAGAGTCCCGGATCACTGTGTTGACAGGTGTCATGGAGTGTTGTGATGACAGTGGTCATGGAGCATTGTGATGAGAAGGTCATGGAGCATTGGGCTGAAAATGTTCATGGAGTATTTTGATGACAGGGGTCATGGAGCATTGTGATGACAGAGGTCATGGAGCATTTTGATTTCATTGTGATGACAATAGCCTGAAGCATTATGATGATGGGCATGGTGCATTGTGATGACAGGGTTCATGGAGCATTGAGATGAAAACTGGCATGGAGCATTGTGATTACAGGGGTCTTGGAGCATTGTGATGACAAGGGCATGGAGCATTGTGATGAGAAGTTCATGGAGTATTTTGAAGACAGGTGTCAGGGAGCATTGTGATGACATATGTCATGTTCCACTGTGATGACAATGGCATGGGGCATTGTGATGCCAAATTTAATGGAGGATTGTGATGACAAATATAATGGAGCATTGTGATGACTAGGGATTGGAGCATTATGATAACAAGGGCCATTGAGAATTTTCATGACAATGTCATGAAGCATTGTGATGACAAGGTACTGGAGCATTGTGATGAGAAAACCATGGAGCCTTGTGATGACAAGTCTCATGGAGCATACTGATGAAAAAGGGCATGGAGCATTGAGATTATAGGGGTCTTGGAACATTGTGATGACAAGGGCATGGAGCATTGTGAGGAGAAGGCCAAGGAGCATTCTGATGACATGGGTCATTGAGATTTGTGATGACAAGGGCATGGAATATTGTGATTACATGGGTCTTGGAGCATTGTGATGAGAAGGGTCATGGAGCCTTGTGATGAAAAGGACATGGAACATCGTGATGAAAGGATTCATGGAGCATTGTTATGACAGGGGTAAAGGAGCATTGTGATGGCAAGGGCATGGAGCATTTTGATGACAAGTACTTTGTGCATTGTGATGAGAAGGGCATCGAGCATTATGATGACAGGGTCATGGAGCAATTTGATGAAAAAGTTCATGGAATATTTTGATGACAGGGGTTATGGAACATTGTGATGTCAGGGGTCATGGACATTTTGATGAAAAGGTTCATGAAGCATTTTGATGACAGAGGTTATGGAACATTGTGATGTCAGGGGTCATCGAACTACGTGATGATAAGTGCATGTAGCATTGTGATGACAGGAGTCATGAAACATTGTGATGACAGGGGTGAGGGAGTATTGTGACGAATAGTGATGTAACATTGTGATATCAGTGGTGAGTGAGTATTTTGATGAGAAGTGCAAGGAGCATCGTGATGACCAGTTTTATGGAGCATTGAGATGACAAGATTGTGGAGCACTGTGATGACAAGCGCATGGTGCATTGTGATGACATGTGTCATTGAACATTGAGCTGCCAAGCGCAAGGAGCATTGTGATGACAAGGGTCATGGAGCATTGTGCTGAGAAAGGCACAGAACATTGTGATGACAAGGGTCAAAGAGCATTGTGATGAAATATTCATGGAGCATTGTGTTTAAAATGTCACAGAGTCTGTTGATGATGAGGGCATGGACCATTGTGATGACAAAGGTCATGAAGCATTGTGATGACTGGAGTCACGGAGCATTGTGATGACAGGGGTCATGGAACATTGTGATAACAAGTGCATGGAGCATTGTGATGACAAGGGCATGGAGCATTGGTCTAATAAATTTCATGGATTATTGCCAGGACAGTTGGAATGGTGCATTGTGATGACAAGGGCATGGAGCATTGTGATGACCAGGTCATGCAGTATTGTGAAGAGAGTTATCAGGGAGCATTGTGATGACATATGTAATGGCCCATAGTGATGACAATGGCATGGAGCATTGTGATGCCAAGTGTCATGGAGGATTCTGATGACAAAGGTAATGGAGCATTGTGATGACAATGGCTTGGAGCATTGTGATGACAAGGGTCAGGGAGCATTGTGCCGACAAGTGCATGGATAATTGTGATGACAAGTGTCATGGAGCATTCTGATGACAAGCTTGTGGAGTATTTTGATGACAAGAGCATGGAGCATTGTGATGACAAGATTATGTATCATTTTGCTGACAAAGGGATTGTGATGACAAGGTTCATGGAGCACTGTGATGACAAGCGTCATGGAACATTGTGATTACACGGGTCATGGAGCATTGGGATGACAAGGGCATGGAGCATTTTGATGACAAGTGTCCCGGATCATTGTGTTGTCAGGGTTCATGGAGCGTTGTGATGACAGTGGTCATGGAGCATTGTAATGACATGGGACATGGAGCATTGTGATGAGAAGTTCATGGAGCATTGGGCTGAAAATGTTCATGGAGTATTGTGATGACAGAGGGCATCGAACATTGTGATGACAAGGTGCTGGAGCATTGTGATGAGAAGACCATGGAGCCTTGTGATGACAAGTCTCATGGAGCATTCTGATGAAAAGGGGAATGGAGCATTGTGATTACAGGGTTCGTGGAGCTTTGTGATGACAAGGGCATGGAGCATTTGGATGAGAATGCCATGGAGCGTTCTGATGACATGCATCATGGAGCTTTGTGATGACAAGGGTATGGAGCATTGTGATTACAGGGGTCTTGGAGTACTGTGAGGAAAAGGGCATGGAAAACTGTGATGAAAAAGGCATAGAGCCTTGTCATGACAGGGGTCAAGGAGCATACTGATGACAAGTGTCAGGGACCATTGTGATGACAAGGGTATTGAGCATTGTGATGACAAATGTCATAGAGCATTGTGATGAGAAAACCATGGATAATTGTGATGACGAGCGTCATGGGGAGTTGTGATGATAAGTGTTAAGGAATATTTTGATCACAAGGATTTGGAGCATTGTGATGACAGAGGTCATGGAGCATTTTGATTTCATTGTGATGACAATAGCATGAAGCATTATGATGATGGTCATGGTGCATTTTGATGACAGGGTTTATGGAGCATTTAGATGAAAAAGGGCATGGAGCATTGTGATTACAGGGGTCTTGGATCATTGTGATGAGAAGGGTCATGGAGCCTTGTGATGACATGGCCATGGAACATCGTGATGGCAGGGGTCATGGAACATTGTTATGACAGGGGTAATGGAGCTTTGTGATGGCAAGGGTTGGAACATTGTGATGAGAAGGCCTTGGAGCATTCTGATGACATGCATCATGGAGCTTTGTGATGACAAGGGCATGGAGCAATGTGATGAGAGCGTTCTTGTAACATTGTGATGACAATGACATGGAGCATTTTGATGCCAAGTGTCATGGATCTTTGAGATGACAAAGGTCATTTAGCATTTTGATGACAAGGGCATTGTTCATTGTGATGAGAAGATCAGGGTGCATTGTGATGACAGAGTCATGGAGCAATTTGATGAAAAGTGTCATGGAACATTTTGAGGACAGTGGTTATGGAACATTGTGATGTCAGGGGTCATGGAGCATTTTGATGAAAAGGGTCATTGAGCATTTTGCTTACAGGGGTTATGGAACATTGTGATGTCAGGTGTCAACGAACATTGTGATAAGTGCATGTACCATTGTGATGACAGTAATCATGGAACATTATGATGACAGGGGTGAGGGAGTATTGTGATGAATAGTGATGTAACATTGTGATATCACTGGTGAGAGCGCATTTTGATGAGAAGTGCATGTAGCATTGTGATGACAAGGTTTATGGAGCATTGTGATGAAAAGATTGTGGAGCACTGTGATGACAAGCGCATGGAGCATTGTGATGACATGTGTAATAGAGCATTGTAATGAGAAGCGCATGGAGCATTGTGATGACAATGGTCTTGGAGCATTGTTCTGAGAAAGGCATAGAGCATTGTGATGACTAGGGAATGGAGCATTGTGATGACAAGAGTCCTGGATCATTGAGTTGTCAGGTGTCATGGAGTGTTGTGATGACATTGCTCATGGAGCATTGTGATGATATTGGTCATGGAACATTTTGATGAGAAGGTCATAGAGCATTGGGCTGAAAATATTCATGGATTATTGTGATGACAGGGATCATGGAGCATTGTGATGACAAGGGAATGGAGCATTGTGATGGCATGGTCTTGGAACACTTTGATGAGTAGACAATGGGGACAAGTGATGACAAGTCTCATGGAGCATTCTGATGAATAGGGACATGGAGCATTGTGATTAAAGGGGTCTTGGAGCATTGTGATGAAAAGGGCATGTGTCATTGTGATGAAAAAGGCATGGAGCCTTGTCATGACAGGATTCATGGAGCATACTGAAGACAAGTGTCAGGGAGCATTGTGATGACAAGTGTATTGAGAATTGTCATTACAAAAGTCATGGAGCATTGTGATGAGAAGGTCATGGATAATTGTGATGATGAGCGTCATGGCGTGTTGTGATGATAAGTGTTATGCAACATTGTGATTACCAGGGTTTGGAGCATTGTGATGACAGAGGTAATGGAGAATTTTGATTTTATTGTGATGAAAATAGCCTGAAGAATTATGACGATGGGCATGGTGCACTGTGATGACAGGGTTCATGGAGCATTGAGATGAAAAGGGGCATGGAGCATTGTGATTACAAGGGTCTTGGAACATTGTGATGACAAGGGCATGGAGCATTGTGATGAGAAGTCCATGAAACATTCTGATGACATGCGTCATGGAGCTTTGTGATGACAAGGGCATGGAGCATTGTGATTACAGTTGTTTTGGAGCATTGTGATTAAAAGGGCATGGATCATTGTGATGAAAAAGGCATGAAGCCTTGTCATGACAGGGTTCATGGAGCATACTGATGACAAGTGTCAGGGAGCATTGTGATGACAAGTGTATTGAGAATTGTGATGACAAAGGTCATGGAGCACTGTGATGAGAAGACCATGTATAACTGTGATGATGAGCGTCATGGGGTGTTGTGATGATAAGGGTTATGCAACATTGTGATCACCAGGGTTTGGAGCATTGTGATGACAGAGGTCATGGAGCATTTTGATTTCATTGTGATGACAATGGCCTGAAGCATTATGATGATGGGCATGGTGCATTGTGATGAAAGGGTTCATGGAGCATTGAGATGAAAAGGGCCATGGATCATTGTGATTTTAGTGGTCTTGAAGCATTTTGATGACAAGAGCATGGAGCATTGTGATGAGAAGGCCATGGAACATTCTGATGACATGTGTCATGGAGCTTTGTGATGACAAGGGCATGTAGCAATGTGATGATAGCGTTCATAGAGCACTGTGATTACAATGACATGGATCTTTGTGATGACATAAGTAATGGAGCATTTTTATGACTGAAGTCATGGAGCATTGTGATGACATGTGTCATGGAACATTGTAAAGACTGGGGTGAGGGATTATTGTGATGAATAGTGATGTAACATTGTGATATCAGTGTTGAGAGAGCTTTTGGATGAGAAGTGCATGGAGCCTTGTGATGACAAGTTTTAAGGAGCATTGTGATGACAAGATTGTGGAGCACTTTGATGACAAGCGCATGGCGCATTGTGATGACAAGGGTCATGGAGCATTGTGCTGAGAAAGGCATAGAGCTTTGTAATGACAAGTGTCAAAGAGCATTGTGATGAAAAGTTCATGGAGCATTGTGGTTAAAATTGTCACAAAGACTGTTGATGACGAGGGCATGGATCAATGTGATTACAAAGTTCATGAAGCATGGTGATGACAGGAGTCATGGAGCATTGTGATGACAAGGCCATGGAACATCGTGATGGCAGGGGTCATGGAGCATTGTTATGACTGGGGTAATGGAGCATTGTGATGGCAAGGGCATGGAGCATTGTGATGAGAAGGACATGGAGCATTCTGATGACATGTGTCATGGAGCTTTGTGAAGACAAGGGCATGGAGCAATGTGATGAGAGCGTTCATGGAGCACTGGGATGACAATGACATGGAGCATTGTGATGCCAAGTGTCATGGATCTTTGTGATGACAAAGGTCATGGAACATTTTGATGGCAAGGGAGTTGTGCATTGTGATGAGAAGGGCAGGGAGCATTCTGATGACAGGGTCATGGAGCAATTTGATGAAAAGTGTCATGGAACATTTTGATGACATGTGTTATGGAACATTGTGATGTCAGGGGTCATCGAACATTGTGATGATAAGTGCATGTAGCATTGTGATGACCGGAGTCATGGACCATTGTGATGACAGGGGTGAGGGAGTATTGAGACAAATAGTGATGTAGCATTGTGATATCAGTGGTGAGAGAGCATTTTGATGAGAAGTGCATGGAGCATTGTGATGACAAATTTTATGGAGCATTGTGATGACAAGATAGTGGAGCACTGTGATGACAAGCGCATGGTGCATTGTGAAGACATGTGTCATTGAGCATTGTGCTGACAAGCGCATGGAGCATTGTGATGACAAGGGTCAAAGAGCAATGTGATGAAAATTTCATGGAGCATTGTGGTTAAAAAGGTCACAGAGACTGTTGATGACGAGGGCATGGACCATTGTGATGACAAAGGTCATGAAGCATTGTGATGACTGGAGTCACGGAGCATTCTGATGACAGGTGTCATGGAGCATTGTGATGAAAAGGGCATGGAGCATTTTGATGACAAGGGCATGGAACATTGGTCTAATAAGTTTCATGGATTATTGCGATGACAGTTGGAATGGCACATTGTTATGACAATGGCATGGAGCATTGTGATGACCAGGTCATGCAGTATTGTGAAGACAGTTGTCAGGGAGCATTGTGATGACATATGTAGTGGCACACTGTGATGACAATGGCATGGAGCATTGTGATGCCAAGTGTCATGGAGGATTCTGATGACAAAGGTAATGGAGCAATGTGATGACAATGGCTTGGAGCATTGTGATGACAAGGTTCAGGGTGCTTTGTGCTGACAAGTGCATGGAGAATTGTGATGATAATGGTCATGGAGCATTCTGATGACAAGCTTGTGGAGTATTTTGATGACAATGGCATGGAGCATTGTGGTGAAAACGGCATGGGGCATTGTGATGAAAAAGGCATGCAGCCTTGTCGTGACAGGGTTCAAGGAGCATTCTGATGACAAGTGTCACGGAGCATTGTGATGACAAGTGTATTGAGAATTGTGATGACAAAGGTCATGGAGCGTTGTGATGAAAAGGGCATGGAGTATCTTGATGACAGGCATCATGGAGCGTTGTGATGAAAAGTGTTATGGAACATTGTGATCACAAGGGTTTGGAGCATTGTGATGACAGAGGTCTTGGATCGTTTTGATTTCAAGGAGCATGGAGCATTGTGATGACAAGAGCATGAAGCAATGTGATCCCAAGGTTCATGGAGGATTGTGATGACAATGGAAATGGAGTATTGTAATGACAAGCGCATAGAGCATTGTAATGACAAAGTCATGTAGCATTTTGCGGACAAAGGCATGGAGCATTGTGATGACGTGTCATGGAGCACTGTGATGACAAGCGTCACAGAGCATTGTGAATACAAGCGTCATGGAGCATTGTGATGACAAGAGTCCCAGATCATTGTGTTGTCAGGTGTCATGGAGTGTTGTGATGACAGTGGTCATGGAGCATTGTGATGATATTGGCCATGGAGCATTGTGATGAGTAGGTCGTGGAGCATTGGGCTGAAAATATTCATGGATTACTGTGATGACAGGGGTCATGGAGCACTGAGATGACAAGGGAATGGAGCATGGTGATGACAAGGTCCTGGAGCATCGTGATGAGAAGACCATGGAGACTTGTTATGACAAGTCTCATGGAGCATTCTGATGAAAAGGGGCATGGAGCATTGTGATTACAGGGGTCTTGGAACATTGTGATGACTAGGGCATGGAGCATTCTGATTGCATGCGTCATTGTGCTTTGTGATGACAAGGGCATGGAGCATTGAGATTACAGGGGTCTTGGAACATTGTGATGACAAGGGCATGGAGCATTGTGAGGAGAAGACCAAGGAGCATTCTGATTGCATGCCTCATTGTGCTTTGTGATGACAAGGGCATGGAGCATTGAGATTACATGGGTCTTGGAGCATTGTGATGAAAAGGGCATGGATCATTGTGATGAAAAATGCATGGAGCCTTGTCATGACAGGGTTAAAGGAGCATACTGACGACAAGTGTCAGGGAGCATTGTGATGACAAGTGTATTGAGCATTGTGATGACAAAGATCATGGAGCATTGTGATGAGAAGACAATTGATAATTGTGATGATGAGCGTCATGGGGTGTTGTGATGATAAGAGTTATGGAACATTTTGATCACAAGGGTTTGGAGCATTATGATGACAGAGTTCATGAAGAATATTGATTTCATTATGATGACAATAGCCTGAAGCATTATGATGATGGGCATGGTGCATTGTGATAACAGTGTACATGGATCACTGAGATGAAAAGGAGCATGGAGCATTGTGATTACAAGGGTCTTGGAGCATTGTGATGACAAGGGCATGGAGCATTGTGATGAGAAGGCCATGGAACATTCTGATGACATGCATCATGGAGCTTTGGGTTGACAAGGGCATGGAGCATTGTGATTTCAAGGGTCTTGAGCATTGTGATGACATGTGTCATGGAACCTTGTGATGACTAGCCAGTGGAACTTTGTGATGGCAAGGGCCATGGTGCAATTTTTATGAGAGGGGTAATGGAGCTTTTTGATGAGAAGGGCATGGAACTTTTGTCTGAAATGTTTCATAGATTATTGTGATGAGAGTGGGCATGGAGCATTGTGATGACAAGGGCACGGAACACTGTGATACATGGGTAATGCAGGATTGTAATGACAAAGGCATGGAGCATTGTGATGAGAAGGGCATCAAGCATTGTGATGACAAGTGTCATGGAGCTTTGTGATGACAAGGGCATGGAGCAATTTGATGAGAGGGTTCATGGAGCATTGTGATGACAATGACATGGAGCATTGTGATGCCAAGGGACATGGAGCTTTGTGATGACAAGTCATGGAGCATTTTGATGACAAGGGCATGGTACATTGTGATGAGAAGGGCAGGGAGCATTTTGATGATCGAGTCATGCAGCAATTTGATGAAAAGTGTAATGGAACATTTTGATGGCAGGTGTTATAGAACATTGTGATGTCAGTGGTCTTGGAGCTTTGGGATGAAATGGGTTATGGAGCATTTTGATGACAGCGTCATGGAACATTGTGATTACAGGGGTGAGGGAGTATTGTGATGACTAGTGATGGAATATTGTGATATCTCTGGTGAGAGAGCATTTTCATGAGAAGTGCATGGACCATTGTGATTACAAAGTTTATGGAGCATTGCAATGACAATGTTGTGGACCATTGTGATGAAATGCGTGTGGCACATTTTGATGACAATGGTCATGGAACATTGTTCTGACAAAGACATGGAACATTGTGATGACAAGTGTCACAGAGAATTGTGATGAAAACTTCATGGAGCATTGTGGTTACAAAGGTCACAGAGCCTTGTGATGACGCGGGCATGGACCATTGTGATGACAAACGTTATGAAACATTGTGATGACTGAAGTCACGGAGCATTGTGATGACAGGGGTCATGGAGCATTTTGATGACAAGTGCATGGTGCATTGTGCTAACATGTGTCATGGAGCATTGTGCTGACAAGCGCATGGAGCATTGTGATGACAAGGGTCAAAGAGCATTGTGATGAAAAGTTCATGGAGCATTGTGGTTAAAAAGGTCACAGAGACTATTGATGAGGAGGGCATGGACCATTGTGATGACAAGGGTCATGAAGCATTGTGATGACTGGAGTCACAGAGCATTGTGATGACCAGGGCATGGAACATTGTGATGACAAGGGCATGGAACTTTGGTCTCATAAGTTTCATGGATTATTGCGATGACAGTTGTAATGGCGCATTGTGATGACAAGGGCATGGAGCATTGTGATGACCAGGTCATGCAGTATTGTGAAGACAGGTGTCAGGGAGCATGTGATGACATATGTAAAGGCCCATTGTGGTGACAATGGCATGGAGCATTGTGATGCCAAATGTCATGGAGGATTCTGATGACAAAGAAAATGGAGCATTGTGATGACAATGGCTTGGAGCATTGTGATGACAAGGGTCAGGGAGCATTGTGCTGACAAGTGCATGGAGAATTGTGATGACAAGGGTCATGGAGCATTCTGATGACAAGCTTGTGGAGTATTTTGATGACAATGGCATGGAGCATTGTGATGAAAATGGCATGGGGCATTGTGATGAAAATTTCATGGAGCCTTTCCGTGACAGGGTTCAAGGAGCATTCTGATGACAAGTGTCACGGAGCTTTGTGATGACAAGTGTATTGAGAATTGTGATGACAAAGGTCATGGAGAATTGTGATGAAAAGGGCATGGAGTATTGTGATGACAGGCATCATGGAGTGTTGTGATGAAAAGTGTTATGGAACACTGTGATCACAAGGGTTTGGAGCATTGTGATGACAGAGGTCATGGATCATTTTGATTTCAAGTATCATGGAGCATTTTGATGACAAGGGCATGAATCAATGTGATCCCAATGTTCATAGAGAATTGTGATGACAATGGAAATGGAGTATTTTGGTGACAAGTGCATAGAGCATTTTAATGATAAGGTCATGTAGCATTTTGCTGACAAAGGCATGGAGCATTGTAATGACATGTGTCATGGAGCACAGTGATGACAAAAGCCACAGAGCATTGTGAATACAGGGGTCATGGAGCATTGGTAAGACAAGGGCATGGATCATTTTGATGACAAGGGTAATGGAGCACTGGGCTGAAAATGTTCATGGAGTGTTGTGATGACAGGGTTCATGGAGCCTTGTGATGACTAGTGAATGGAGCATTGTGATGACAATTGTCACGGATCATTGTGTTGTCAGGTGTCATGTAGTGTTGTCATGACAGTGGTCATGGAGCATTGTGATGATATTGGCCATGGAGCATTGTGATGAGAAGGACGTGGAGCACTGGGCTGAAAATGTTCATGGATTATTGTGATGACAGGGGTCATGGAGCCATTTGATGACAAGGGAATTGAGCATACTGATGAAAAGGGGCATGGAGCATTGTGATTATAGGGGTCTTGGAACATTGTGATGACAAGGGCATGGAGCTTTGTAAGGAGAAGACCAAGGAGAATTCTGATGGCATGCGTCATTGAGCTTTGGGATGACAAGGGCATGGAGCAGTGTGATTACATGGGTCTTGGAGCATTGTCATGAAAAGGGCATGGATCATTGTGATGTAGAAGGCATGGAGCCTTGTCATGACAGGGTTCAAGGAGCATACAGACAACAAGTGTCTGGGAGCATTTTGATGACAAGTGTATTGAGCATTGTGATGACAAAGGTCATGGAGCATTGTGATGAGCAGACCATGGATAATTGTGATGACGAGTGTTATGGGGCACAGTGATGACAAGTGTTATGGAATATTGTGATCACAAGGGTTTGGAGCATTGTTATGACAGAGGTCATGGAGCATTTTGATTTCATTTTGATGACAATAGCATGAAGCATTATGATGATGGGCATGGTGCATTGTGATGACAGGATTCATGGCGCTTTGAGATAAAAACGGGCATGGAGCACTGTGATTAAAGAGGTCTTGGAGCATTGTGATGTGAAGGGTCATGGAGCCTTGTGATGACAAGGCCATGGAATATCGTGATGGCAGGGAACATGGAGCATTGTTATGACAGGGCGAATGGAGCATTGTGATGGCAAGGGCATGGAGCATTGTGATGAGAAGGACATGGAGCATTCTGATGATATATGTCATGGAGCTTTGTGATGACAGGATCTTGGAGCAATGTGATGTGATCGTTCATGGAGCATTGTGATGACAATGACATGAAGCATTTTGATGCCAAGGGTCTTGGATCTTTGTGATGACATAGGTCATGGAGCATTTTGATGACAAGGGTGTTGTGCATTGTGATGAGAAGGGCAGGGATCATTGTGATGACAGGGTCATGGAGCAATTTGATGAAATGTGTAATAGAACATTTTGATTACAGGTGTTATGGAAAATTGTGATGTCATGGGTAATGGATCATTTGGATGAAAAGGGTCATGGAGCACTTTGATGACAGGTGTTATGGAATATTGTGATGTCAGGGGTCATCGAACATTGTGATGATAAGTGCATGTAGCATTGTGATGACCGGAGTCATGGAACATTATGATGACTGGGGTGAGGGAGTATTGTGATGAATAGTGATGTAACATTGTGATATCCGTGGGGAGAGAGCGTTTTGATGAGAAGTGCATGGAGCATTGTGATGACAAGTTTTATGGAGCATTGTGATGACAAGATTGTGGAGCACTGTGATGAGAAGCGCATGGCACATTGTGATGAGATGTGTCATTGATCATTGTGCTGACAATCACATGAATCATTTTGATGACAAGGGTCATGGAGCCTTGTGCTGAGAAAGGCATAGAGCATTTTGATGACAAGGGTCAAAGAGCATTATGATGAAAAGTTCATGAAGCATTGTGGTTAAAAGGTCACAGAGACTGTTGCTGATGAGGGCATGGACAATTGTGATGACAAAGTTCATGAAGCATTGTGATGACTGGAGTCACGGAGAATTGTGATGACAGGGGGCATGGAGCATTGTGATAACAAGGGCATGGAACATTGTGATGGCAAGGGCATGGATCATTCGTCTAATAAGTTTCATGGATTTTTGTAATGACATTTGGAACGGCGCATTGTGATGACAAGGGCATGGAGCATTGTGATGACCAGGTCATGTAGTATTGTGAAGACAGGTGTCAGGGAGCACTGTGATGACATATGTAATGGCCCATTCTGATGACAATGGCATGGAGCATTGTGATGCCAAGTGTCATGGAGGATTCAGATGACAAAGGTAATGGAGCATTTTGATGACAATGGCTTGGAGCATTGTGATGACAAGGGTCATGGAGCATTATGCTAACAAGTGCATGGAGAATTGGGATGACAATGTTCATGGAGCATTCTGATGACAAGCTTGTGGAGTATTTTTATGACAATGGCATGGAGCATTGTGATGAAAACGGCATGGGGCATTGTGATGAAAAAGTCATGGAGCCTTTTCGTGACACGGTTCAAGGAGCATTCTGACGACAAGTGTCAGGGAGCATTGTGATGACAAGTGTATTGAGAATTGTGATGACAAAGTTCATTGAGTATTGTGATGAAAAGTGCATGGATTATTGTGATGACACGCATCAAGGAGCGTTGTAATGACAAGTGTTATGGAACATTGTGATCACAAGGGTTTGGAGCATTGTGATGACAGAGGTTATGGCTCATTTTGATTTCAAGGAGCATGGCTCATTGTGATGACAAGGGCATGAAGCAATGTGATCCCAAGGTTCATAGTGGATTGTGATGGCATTGGTAATGGAGTATTGTGATGACAAGTACATAGAACATCATAATGACAATGTCATGTAGCATTTTGCTCACAAACGCATGGAGCATTGTGATGACAGGTCTCATGGAGCACTGTGATGACAAGCGTCAAGGAGTATTGTGAATACAGGGGACATGGAGCATTGGGATGACAAGGGCATGCATCATTGTGATGAGAAGGGTCATGGTGCATTGTGCTGAAAATGTTCATGGATTATTGTGATGACAGGGGTCATGGAGCATTGTGATGACAAGGGAATGGAGCACTGTGATGAAAAGGTCCTGGAGCACTGTGATGTGAAGACCATGGAACCTTGTGATGACAAGTCTCATGGAGCATTCTGATGAAAAGGCGCAGGGAACATTGTGATTACAGGTGTCCTGGAGCATTGTGATGACAAGGGCAGGGAACATTATGATGAGAAGGCCATGGAGCATACTGATGACATGCGTCTTGGAGCTTTGTGATGACACGTGCAAGGAGTATTGTGATTACAGGGATCTTGGAGCATTGTGATGAAAGGGGCATGGATCATTTTGATGAAAAAGGCATGAAGCCTTGTCATGAAAGAGTTCCAGGTGCATACTGAGGGCAAAACTCAGGGAGCATTGTGATGACAAGTGTATTGAGCCTTGTGATGACAAAAGTCTTGGTGCATTGTGATGAGAAATCCATGGATAATTGTGCTGACCAGCATCATGGTGCATTGTGATGACAAGTGTTATGGAACATTGTGATCACAAGGGTTTGGAGCATTGTGATGACAGATGTCATGGAGCATTTTGATTTCATTGTGAAGGCAACAACATGAAGCATTATGATGATGGGCATGGTGCATTGTGATGACAGCGTTCATGGAGCATTGTGATGAAAAGTGGCATGGAGCATTGGTCTGACAAGTTTCAAGGATTATTGTGATAAGATTGGGCATGGCACATTGTGATGACAAGGGCATGGAGCACTGTGATGACAAGGTCATGGATTACTGTGAAGAAAGGTGTCAGGGAGCATTGTGATGAAATACGTCATGTTCCAGTTTCATGACAATATCATGGAGCATTGTGATGCCAAGTGTCATGGAGGATTGTTGTGACAAAGTAAAGGAGCATTGTGATGACAAGGGCATGGAGCATTGTGATATCAAGGCCCATTGATAATTTTAATGTCCAGGTCGTGAAACACTGTGATGACAAGCACATGGAGCTTCCTATGACAGGGGTCATGGAGCATTGCGGTGAAAAGTGCATGGAGTATTGTGATGACAAGTGCATATAACATTGTGATGTGAAGTGCCATGGAGCATTGTAATGACAAGGACATGGAGAATTGTGAGGACAAGGGACACTGAGCTTTGTGATGACAAGGCATGGAGCATGGTGATGGCAAAACCGTGGAGCATTGTGATGAGAAGTCCTTGGGAAATTGTGATGTCGAGCATCATGGAGCACTGTAATGACAAGGGGCATGTAGCATTGTGATGACAGGTGTCAGGGAGCATTGTGATGACAGGGGTCATGGAGCATTGTGATGACAAGGGCATGGAGCATTGTGATGACAAGTGTATGGAGCATTGCAATGACAAGTGCACGGACAATTGTGATGACAAGATCATGTAACATTTTGATGAGAAGTGTCATGTAGCATTGTGATGACAAGCACGTGGAGAATTGTGATGACAAGGGACATGGAGCATTGTGATAACCAGGGCGTGGAGCACTGTGATGACAGGGGTCATGGAGCATTATTATGACAAGGGCCATCGTGCATTCTGACATAAGATATCACTTATGAAGGGAATGTAAACATGGTTACATATGAACTGAATTAGGGAAGAGAACAGAGTCTCAGATTTAGAAAACACTCTTATGCTTGCTTAAGGGGAAAGAGAGGTGGGGAGATGCACAAAAGTTTGATATTAGCACAGGTACCGTTCCATAATCCAAAAACAGAGGAGAAAAGACCTACTCCTTCCTCAGTGAACGGAACTCAACATCGCTATTCCCTGCAGAGAAATATATCTGACTAGTAAGGATTTTAAAACCTATGTATTGATATGTCTCCATAAGGGAACCAAGTGTGTCCAGAACGACATAAACATTGCAGTGAGAATCAGCTCAAACCCAATATAAAAATGAATTTCAAAACAAAACATAAAAACAGTAAAATTCTTACACAACACCTTCAGGGGTTCTGATGAAACTTGGAATGACCCTATCTACAATGACAGCTGGATGTGGCATAAGGCTGGTCACTTGGGACTGAGAGAATTGGTGAGATTGGGTGAGCAAAAGCAGACCCTTTAAAGCAATAATCCGTGGAACACTTTCCATGGGTCCCAACTCTCCAGGTTGAAGGGAATATTACTATAGCTATAACATGTATGGGAAACGTAGAGAATGGACACACTGTGAATAAAAAATGTTCCTAAAACTCAACGAATAGTCCCTATCCTGGTGCTCCTGTTAGACTTTCCAACTGCTTTACTATCAATCTCCCAACTTAGAGAGACAGACCCTTTAACCTCCTGGGTCGCACAGGTTGCCAATTTGGCAGAGGATGAAAGGGAAGAGTGGAACCAACGAGAGAGTAGCTGTTATGCATTTGGACGGGCACATGTCACTCTAATTTCCCGGGAGGAAGAAGAATTAACAAATGTCTCAGCCACGTGCCGGGAACCAATATAGGTCCTGAACCAAAATTTTGGTCTTGCGGTCAGCTCACCAAAAATGACTTGATAAATCTAGCTCCACGGCACAGCAATTCACAAACTGGCAGAGTAATAAAGGAGAACTATCGTCAAAATATCTGTTGAAGGAAGGAAAAGACGTGGCCTTCAAAGCGAGGCAGAATAACAGGTAACAGATTTCAAGAGGTACGTTGGAATCGCCTGTAAAGCAGAGGAAGAGGGGCACAACAACGACAATGATGCACTTGGCCAAAAAGGGCATATGCGTTTTCTCTTGAATATATTCAGGAGAAAACACATACGCCCTTTTTGGCCAAGCAAGCAAGCGGGCAATGCAAATCTGCACTACAAAGAAGTATCACTTCCCACCGGTCAAAAGGGACATCCACAAAATGGGTAAAAACCAGAAAGGCAAGACAGGCCTTGGAGAACAGGGAGCCTTCTTATGCTGATGGGCGGGATGTAAGTTGTCAACTGCCTCTCTGGAAGAGTGCATTGTGTTCCCTAAAACAAGTAAACAACAGAGCTATAGAGCCAAGGGCACTTCCAGTCTAGGGAATATACCTTGGGCAAACTGAAAATCAATAAGACAGAGCCAGCCCACAATTTAGGGCTGCACTGCTTACAAGAAACTCAACTTGTCTACAACTTAAATATCCCTGGAAACATAAAAATGTTTCAAAAAATTGTGGTACTTACGTACGATGCAATATCCCTCAGCCATGAAATCAATGTCATAAGACCAGTAGCAGCAAAATGAGTGGATTCAGGTACGATGATTCTAACTGAAATAAGTCACACAGAAAAAGAAACTTATCATAAGATATCACTTATGAAGGTCCTGTAAACATGGCTACACATGAACTGAGTTAGGAAAGAGAAGATAGTTTGACATTTATAAAACATTCTTATGCCTGCTAAAGGGGGAAGGATAGGTGGGGTGATGCATTAAACCAGATTTTGATATTAGTTCAGGTACCGTTCCAAAAACCAAATAAGGAATAGACAAGAACTACACCTTCCTCAGTGAAAGGGACTCAACTCCCCATATTCCATGTAGAGGGATATATCTGACTAGTAAGAATCTTAAAACCTATGTATTGATATGTCTCCGTAAGGGAATCAAGTGTGTCTAGACTGGCATAAACATGGCAGCGAGAATCAGCTCAAACCGACTATAAAAAGGAATTTCAAAAACAAAACCAAAAAACAGGGAAATTCTTTACAATTCCTTCAGGGTCTCTGATGAAACGTGGAATGACCCTGTCTACAATGACAGCTGGATGTGGCATAAGGCTGGACACTTGGGACTGAGAGGATTGGTGATATTGGGTGAGCAAATGCAGACCCTTTAAAGCAATAATGCATGGCACCCATTACATGGGTCCCAACTCTCCAGGTTGAAGGGAATATTACTACAGCTATAACATGTACGGGAAACCTAGAGAATGGACACACAGTGAATACGAAAGGTTTCTAAAACTCAACGAATAGTCCCTCTCCAGGTGCTCCAGTTTGATTTTCCAACTGCTTTACTATCAATCTCCCAACTTGGAGAGACAGCCCCTTTAACCTCCTGGTTATCACAGGTTGCCAATTTGGCAGAGGATGAAAGGGAAGAGGGAGAACCAATGAGAGAGTAGCTGTTAGGCATTTGGACCGGCATATGTCACTCTAATTTCCCGGCAGGAAGAAGAATTCACCAAAGTCGCAGCCACCCACCGGGAACCAGTATAGGTCCTGTAACAAAATTTTGGACATGCGTTCAGCTCACAAAAAAACGAGTTGAAAAATGGAGCTCAAGGGCACAGCAATTCACAAACAGGCAGAGTAATAAAGGACAACTATCATTCAAAAATCTGTTGAGGGAAGGCAAGGAGGTGGACTTGAAAGCGAGGCAGAATAGCAGGAAACAGATTTCAAGAGGTACGTTGGAATCGCCTGTAAAGCACAGGAAGAGGGGCACAACTTCGACAGTGATGCACTTGACCAAAAATGGCGTATGCATTTTCTCCTGAATATATGCAGGAGAAAACACATACACCCTTTTTAGCCAAGCAAGCAAGCGGGCAATGCAAATCTGCACTACAAAGAAGTATCACTTCCCACATGTCAAAAGGGACATCCACAAAATGGGTAAAAACCAGAAAGGCAAGATAGGCCCTGGAGAACAGGGAGCCTTCTTATGCTGATGGGCGGGATGTAAATTGCCAACTGCCTCACTGGAGGAGTGAATTGTGTTCCCTAAAACAAATAAACAACAAAGCTACATAGCCAAGGACACTTCCAGTCTACGGAATATACCTTGGGAAAACTGAAAATCAATAAGACAGATCCACCCCCAAATTTAGGCCTGCACTGCTTACAACAACCTCAACTTGGGTACACCTTAAATATCCCAGGAAATATAAAAATGGTTCAAAAAATTGTGCTACTTACGTATGATGGAATATCCCTCAGCCATGAAATCAATGTCATAAGACCAGTAGCAACAAAATGAGTGATTTCAGGTACGATGATTCTAAGTGAAATAAGTCACACAGAAAAAGAAGCTTATCATAAGATATCACTTATGAAGATCCTGTAAACATGGCTACACATGAACTGAGTTAGGAAAGAGAACAGTGTCTCACATTTAGAAAACACTCTTATGCCTGCTTAAGGGGGAAGGAGAGGTGGGGTGATGCATAAAACCTGAGTTTCATATAAGCACAGGTATCGTTCCCAAAACCAACTATGGAATAGACATGACGTACCTATACCTTCCTCAGGGAAATGTACTCAAAACCCCATATTTCCCGCAGAGGAATATATCTGACTAGTAAGAATCTTAAAACCTATGTATTGATATGTCTCTGTAAGGGAATCAAGTTTGTCTAGACTGGCATAAACATGGCAGCGAGAATCAGCTCAAACCGACTATAAAAAGGAATTTGAAAAACAAAACCAAAATACAGGAAAATTCTTTACAATTCCTTCAGGGTCTCTGATGAAACGTGGAATGACACTGTCTACAATGACAGCTGGATGTGGCATAAGGCTGGACACTTGGGACTGAGAGGATTGGTGAGATTGGGTGAGGAAATGCAGACCCTTTAAAGCAATAATGCATGGCACCCATTCCATGGGTCCCAACTCGCCAGGTTGACGGGAATATTCCTACAGCTATAACATGTACGGAAAACCTAGAGAATGGACACACTGTGAATACGAAAGGTTTCCATAACTCAACGAATAGTCCCTCTCCTGGTGCTCCGGTTTGACTTTCCAACTGCTTTACTATCAATCTCCCATCTTGGAGAGACAGCCCCTTTAACCTCCTGGTTCTCACAGGTTGCCAATTTGGCAGAGGATGAAATGGAACAGGGAGAACCAATGAGAGAGTAGCTGTTAGGCATTTGGACGGGCATATTTCACTCTAATTTCCCAGGAGGAAGAAGAATTAACCAAATTTGCAGCCACCCACTGGTAACCAATATAGGTCCTGTACCAAAATTTTGGACATGCGTTCAGCTCACAAAAAAAAGAGTTGAAAAATGGAGCTCAAGGGCACAGCAATTCACAAACTGGCAGTGTAATAAAGGACAAATGTCATTCAAAAATCTGATAAGGGAAGGCAACGAGGTGGACTTGAAAGCGAGGCCGAATAGCAGGAAACAGATTTCAAGAGGTACGTTGGATTCGCCCGTAAAGCACAGGAAGAGGGGCACAACTTCGACAATGATGCACTTGGCCAAAAAGGGCGTATGCATTTTCTCCTGAATATATGCAGGAGAAAACGCATACGTCCTTTTTGGCCAAGCAAGCAAGCGGGCAATTCAAATCTGCACTACAAAGAAGTATCACTTCCCACAGGTGAAAAGGGACATCCACAAAATGGGTAAAAACCAGAAAGGCAAGACAGGCCCTGGAGAACAGGGAGCCTTGTTATGCTGATGGGCGGGATGTAAATTGCCCACTGCCTCACTGGAGGAGTGCATTGTGTTCCCTAAAACAAGTAAACAACAAAGCTACAGAGCCAAGGACACTTCCAGTCTAGGGAATATACCTTGGGCAAACTGAAAATCAATAAGACAGAGCCAGCCCACAATTTAGGGCTGCACTGCTTACAAGAACCTCAACTTGTCTACACCTTAAATATCCCTGGAAACATAAAAATGGTTCAAAAAATTGTGGTACTTACGTACGATGGAATATCCCTCAGCCATGTAATCAATGTCATAAGACCAGTAGCAGCAAAATGAGTGGATTCAGGTACGATGATTCTAACTGAAATAAGTCACACAGAAAAAGAAACTTATCATAAGATATCACTTATGAAGGTCCTGTAAACATGGCTAAACATGAACTGAGTTAGGAAAGAGAAGAGAGTTTGACATTTATAAAACATTCTTATGCCTGCTTAAGCGGGAAGGAGAGGTGGGGTGATGCATTAAACCAGATTTTGATATTAGTTCAGGTACCGTTCCAAAAACCAAGTATGGAATAGACAAGAACTACTCCTTCCACAGTGAAAGGGACTAAACTACCCATATTCCATGCAGAGGGATATATCTTACTAGTAAGACTCTTTTTTTTTTTTTTTTTTTTTTTTTTTTCAAACAATTATTTTATTTATAAAAAAGAAAGAAAAAGTTACACTGGAATGCTCTGAGGTCAGTTTTAGAATTCATGCAGTCTTTACAAGTCCTACTTCTGTCTTGGAACTCAGGGATGATGGAGAAATGCTCCATGATCGCCACAGTTGTATTGAGACATTCATCCCTATTCTTTTTTTTTTTTTTGACATAATAAAGTCGTTTTATTTTTTAAGTAAAAGTGTTGTTGATCCTTTTTTTTTATGCATATATTTTTTATTTTCTCCCATTTTTTTTATAACAAATTTAATCAGTTATACATATACATATGTTTCCATAACCCCTCCCTTTTGCGTCTCCCTCCCACCCTCCCTATCCCACCCCTCCAGGCGGTCACAAAGTACCGAGCTGACCTCCCTGTGCTATGCGGCTGCTTCCCACTAGCTATCTACCTCACGTTTGGTAGTGTATATATGTTCATGCCGCTCTTTCACTTTGTCACAGCTTACCCTTCCCCCTCCCCATATCCTCAAGTCCATTCTCTAGTAGGTCTGTGTCTTTATTCCTGTCTTACCCCTATGTTCTTCATGACATTTTTTTTCTTAAATTCCATATATATGTGTTAGCATACAGTATTTGTCTTTCTCTTTCTGACTTACTTCACTCTGTATGACAGACTCTAGGTCTATCCACCTCATTACAAATAGCTCAATTTCATTTCTTTTTATGGCTGAGTAATATTCCATTGTATATATGTGCCACATCTTCTTTATCCATTCATCCGATGATGGACACTTAGGTTGTTTCCATCTCCGGGCTATTGTAAATAGGGCTGCTATGAACATTTTGGTACATGTCTCTTTTTGAATTATGGTTTTCTCAGGGTATATGCCCAGTAGTGGGATTGCTGGGTCATATGGTAGTTCTATTTGTAGTTTTTTAAGGAACCTCCATACCGTTCTCCATAGCGGCTGTACCAATTCACATTCCCACCAGCAGTGCAAGAGTGTTCCCTTTTTTCCACACCCTCTCCAGCATTTATTGTTTCTAGATTTTTTGATGATGGCCATTCTGACTGGTGTGAGATGATATCTCATTGTAGTTTTGATTTGCATTTCTCTAATGAGTAAAGATGTTGAGCATCCTTTCATGTGTTTGTTGGCAGTCTGTATATCTTCTGTGGAGAAATGTCTATTTAGGTCTTCTGCCCATTTTTGGATTGGGTTGTTTGTTTTTTTGTTATTGAGCTGCATGAGCTGCTTATAAATTTTGGAGATTAATCCTTTGTCAGTTGCTTCATTTGCAAATATTTTCTCCCATTCTGAGGGTTGTCTTTTGGTCTTGTTTATGGTTTCCTTTGCTGTGCAAAAGCTTTTAAGTTTCATTAGGTCCCATGTGTTTATTTTTGTCTTTATTGCCATTTCTCTAGGAGGTGGGTCAAAAAGGATCTTGCTGTGATTTATGTCATAGAGTGTTCTGCCTATGTGTTCCTCTAAGAGTTTGATAGTGTCTGGCCTTACATTTAGGTCTTTAATCCATTTTGAGCTTATTTTTGTGTATGGTGTTAGGGAGTGATCTAATCTCATACTTTTACATGTCCCTATCCAGTTTTCCCAGCACCACTTATTGAAGAGACTGTCCTTTCTCCACTGTACATTCCTGCCTCCTTTATCAAAGATAAGGTGACCATATGTCCGTGGGATTAACTCTGGGCTTTCTATCCTGTTCCATTAATCTATCTTTCTGTTTTTGTGCCAGTACCATACTGTCTTGATTACTGTAGCTTTGTAGTATAGTCTGAAGTCAGGGAGCCTGATTCCTCCAGCTCCATTTTTCGTTCTCAAGATTGCTTTGGCTATTCGGGGTCTTTTGTGTTTCCATACAAATTGTGAAATTTTTTGTTCTAGTTCTGTGAAAAATGCCAGTGGTAGTTTGATAGGGATTGCATTGAACCTGTAGATTGCTTTGGGTAGTAGAGTCATTTTCACAATGTTGATTCTTCCAATCCAAGAACATGGTACATCTCTCCATCTATTTGTATCATCTTTAATTTCTTTCATCAGTGTCTTATAATTTTCTGCATACAGGTCTTTTGTCTCCTTAGGTAGGTTTATTCCTAGATATTTTATTCTTTTTGTTGCAATGGTAAATGGGAGTGTTTTCTTGATTTCACTTTCAGATTTTTCATCATCAGTATATAGGAATGCCAGAGATTTCTGTGCATTAATTTTGTATCCTGCAACTTTACCAAATTCATTGATTAACTCTAGTAGTTTTCTGGTAGCATCTTTAGGATTCTCTATGTATAGTATCATGTCATCTGCAAACAGTGACAGCTTTACTTCTTCTTTTCCAATTTGGATTCCTTTTATTTCCTTTTCTTCTCTGATTGCTGTGGCTAAAACTTCCAAAACTAGGTTGAATAAGAGTGGTGAAAGTGGGCAACCTTGTCTAGTTCCTGATCTTAGTGGAAATGGTTTCAGTTTTTCACCATTGAGGACGATGCTGGCTGTGGGTTTGTCATATATGGCCTTTATTATGTTGAGGAAAGTTCCCTCTATGCCTACTTTCTGCAGGGTTTTTATCATAAATGGGTGTTGAATTTTGTCGAAAGCTTTCTCTGCATCTATTGAGATGATCATATGGTTTTTCTCCTTCAATTTGTTAATATGGTGTATCACGTTGATTGATTTGCGTATATTGAAGAATCCTTGCATTCCTGGAATAAACCCCACTTGATCATGGTGTATGATCCTTTTAATGTGCTGTTGGATTCTGTTTGCTAGTATTTTGTTGAGGATTTTTGCATCTATGTTCATCAGTGATATTGGCCTGTAGTTTTCTTTCTTTGTGACATCCTTGCCTGGTTTTGGTATCAAGGTGATGGTGGCCTCGTAGAATGAGTTTGGGAGTGTTCCTCCCTCTGCTATATTTTGGAAGAGTTTCAGAAGGATAGGTGTTAGCTCTTCTCTAAATGCTTGATAGAATTCGCCTGTGAAGCCATCTGGTCCTGGGCTTTTGTTTGTTGGAAGATTTTTTATCACAGTTTCAATTTCAGTGCTTGTGATTGGTCTGTTCATATTTTCTATTTCTTCCTGATTCAGTCTTGGCAGGTTGTGCATTTCTAAGAATTTGTCCATTTCTTCCAGGTTGTCCATTTTATTGGCATAGAGTTGCTTATAGTAATCTCTCATGATCTTTTGTGTTTCTGTAGTGTCAGTTGTTACTTCTCCTTTTTCATTTCTAATTCTATTGATTTGAGTCTTCTCCCTTTTTTTCTTGATGAGTCTGGCTAATGGTTTATCAATTTTGTTTATCTTCTCAAAGAAACAGCTTTTAGTTTTATTGATCTTTGCTATCGTTTCCTTCATTTCTTTTTCATTTATTTCTGATCTGATTTTTATGTTTTCTTTCCTTCTGCTAACTTTGGGATGTTTTTGTTCTTCTTTCTCTAATTGCTTTAGGTGCAAGGTTAGGTTGTTTATTCGAGATGTTTCCTGTTTCTTAAGGTGGGATTGTATTGCTATAAACTTCCCTCTTAGAACTGCTTTTGCTGTGTCCCATAGGTTTTGGGTCGTCGTGTCTCCATTGTCATTTGTTTCTAGGTATTTTTTAATTTCCTCTTTGATTTCTTCAGTGATCACTTCGTTATTAAGTAGTGTATTGTTTAGCCTCCATGTGTTTGTATTTTTTACAGCTCTTTTCCTGTAATTGATATCTAGTCTCATAGCATTGTGGTCGGAAAAGATACTTGATACAATTTCAATTTTCTTACATTTACCAAGGCTTGATTTGTGACCCAAGATATGATCTATCCTGGAGAATGTTCCATGAGCACTTGAGAAAAATGTGTATTCTGTTGTTTTTGGATGGAATGTCCTATAAATATCAATTAAGTCCATCTTGTTTAATGTATCATTTAAAGCTTGTGTTTCCTTATTTATTTTCATTTTGGATGATCTGTCCATTGGTGAAAGTGGGGTGTTAAAGTCCCCTACTATGATTGTGTTACTGTCGATTTCTCCTTTTATGGCTGTTAGTATTTGCCTTATGTATTGAGGTGCTCCTATGTTTGGTGCATAAATATTTACAATTGTTATATCTTCTTCTTGGATCGATCCCTTGATCATTATGTAGTGTCCTTCTTTGTCTCTTCTAGTAGTCCTTATTTTAAAGTCTATTTTGTCTGATATGAGAATTGCTACTCCAGCTTTCTTTTGGTTTCCATTTGCATGGAATATCTTTTTCCATCCCCTTACTTTCAGTCTGTATGTGTCTCTAGGTCTGAAGTGGGTCTCTTGTAGACAGCATATAGATGGGTCTTGTTTTTGTATCCATTCAGCCACTCTGTGTCTTTTGGTGGGAGCATTTAGTCCATTTACATTTAAGGTAATTATCGATATGTATGTTCCTATTCCCATTTTCTTAATTGTTTTGGGTTCATTATTGTAGGTCTTTTACTTCTGTTGTGTTTCTTGCCTAGAGAAGTTCCTTTAGCATTTGTTGTAAAGCTGGTTTGGTGGTGCTGAACTCTCTCAGCTTTTGCTTGTCTGTAAACGTTTTAATTTCTCCATCAAATCTGAATGAGAACCTTGCTGGGTAGAGTAATCTTGGTTGCAGGTTTTTCTCCTTCATCACTTTAAGTATGTCCTGCCACTCCCTTCTGGCTTGTAGAGTTTCTGCTGAGAGATCAGCTGTTATCCTGATGGGGATTCCCTTGTGTGTTATTTGTTGTTTTTGCCTTGCTGCTTTTAATATGATTTCTTTGTGTTTAATTTTTGACAGTTTGATTAATATGTGTCTTGGCGTATTTCTCCTTGGATTTATTCTGTATGGGACTCTCTGTGCCTCCTGGACTTGATTAACTATTTCCTTTCCCATATTAGGGAAGTTTTCAACTATAATCTCTTCAAATATTTTCTCAGTCCCTTTCTTTTTCTCTTCTTCTTCTGGAACCCCTATAATTCGAATGTTGGTGCGTTTAATGTTGTCCCAGAGGTCTCTGAGACTGTCCTCTGTTCTTTTCATTCTTTTTTCTTTATTTTGCTCTGCAGCAGTTATTTCCACTATTTTATCTTCCACCTCACTTATCCATTCCTCTGCCTCAGTTATTCTGCTATTGATCCCATCTAGAGTATTTTTTATTTCATGTATTGTGTTTTTAATCGATGCTTGATTCATCTTTAGTTCTTCTAGGTCCTTGTTAACTGTTTCTTGCATTTTGTCTAGTCTATTTCCAAGATTTTGGATCTGGGAAATAGAATCTTGGATCATCTTTACCATCATTATTCTGAATTCTTTTTCAGGTAGACTGCCTATTACCTCTTCATTTGTTAGGTCTGGTGGGTTTTTATCTTGCTCCTTCTCCTGCTGTGTGTTTTTCTGTCTTCTCATTTTGCTTATGTTACTGTGTTTGGGGTCTCCTTTTTGCAGGCTGCAGGTTCGTAGTTCCTGTTGTTTTTGGTGTCTGTCCCCAGTGGCTAAGGTTGGTTTAGTGGGTTGTGTAGGCTTCCTGGTGGAGGGGACTAGTGCCTGTGTTCTGGTGGATGAGGCTGGATCTTGTCTTTCTGGTGGGCAGGTCCACGTCTGGTGGTGTGTTTTGGGGTGTCTGTGGACTTTTTATGATTTTAGGCCACCTCTCTGCTAATGGGTGGCGTTGTGTTCCTGTCTTGCTAGTTGTTTGGCTCAGGGTGTCCAGCACTGTAGCCTGCTGGTCGTTGAGTGAAGCTGGGTGCTGGTGTTGAGATGGAGATCTCTGGAAGATTTTCGCCGTTTGATATTATGTGGAGCTGGGAGGTCTCTTGTGGACCCGTGTCCTGAAGTTGGCTCTCCCACCTCAGAGGCACAGCACTGACTCCGGGCTCCTCAATTTGGGATGATGTGTTGTCTATTCATGTATTCCACAGATGCAGGATACATCAAGTTGATTGTGGAGCTTTAATCCGCTGATTCTGAGGCTGCTGGGAGAGGTTTCCCTTTCTCTTCTTTGTTCTCACAGCTCCTGGGTCTCAGCTTTGGATTTGGCCCCGCCTCTGCGTGTAGGTAGCCGGAGGGCGTCTGCTCTTTGCTCAGATAGGACAGGGTTAAAGGAGCAGCCTCTTCGGGGACTCTGGCTCACTCAGGCCGGGCGGGAGGGAGGGGCACGGAGTGCGGGGCGAGCCTGCAGCGGCAGAGGTCGGCATGACTAGTAAGACTCTTAAAACCTATGTATTGATATGTCCCCGTAATGGAATCAAGTGTGTCTACACTGGCATAAACATGGCAGTGAGAATCAGCTCAAACCCACTATAAAATGGAATTTCAAAAACAAAACAAAAAAACAGGGAAATTCTTTTCAATTCCTTCAGGGTCTCTGATGAAACCTGGAATGACACTATCTACAATGACAGCTGGATGTGGCGTAAGGCTGGACAAATGGGACTGAGACGATTGGTGAGATTGGGTGAGCAAATGCAGACCCTTTAAAGCAATAATGCATGGCACATATTCCATGGGTCCCAACTCTCCACGGTGAAGGGAATATTATTACAGCTATAACATATACGGGAAACCTAGAGAATGGACACACTGTGAATACGAAAGGTCTCTAAAACTCAACAAATATTCCCTCTCCTGGGGCTCCGGTTTGACTTTCCAACTGCTTTACTATCAATCTCCCAACTTGGAGAGACAGCCCCTTTAACCTCCTGTTTCACACAGGTTGCCAATTTGGCACAGGATGAAACGAAAGACGGAGAACCAATGAGAGAGTAGCTGTTAGGCATTTGGACGGGCACATGTCACTCTTTTTTCCCAGGAGGAAGAATAATTAAACAATGTCTCAGTCACCCACCGGGTACCAGTATAGGTCCTGAACCAAAATATTGGACATGCGTTCAGCTCACAAAAAACAAGTTAAAAAATGGAGCTCAGGGGCACAGGAATTCACAAACTGGCAGAGTAATAAAGGACAACTCTCGTCCAAAAATCTGTTGAGGGAAGGAAACGTGGCGGACTTGAAAGCGAGGCATAATAGCAAGAAACAGATTTCAAGAGGTACGTTGGAATCGCATTTAAAGCACAGAAAGAGGGGCACAACTTCGACAATGATGCACCTGGCCAAAAAGGGCGTATGCGTTTTCTCCTGAATATATTCAGCAGAGAACTCATACGCCCTTTTTGGCCAAACAAGCAAGGGGGAAATGCAAATCTGCACTACAAAGAAGTATCACTTCCCACCGGTCAAAAGGGACATCCACAAAATGGGTAAAAACCAGAAAGGCAAGACAGGCCCTGGAGAACAGGGAGCATTTTCATGCTGATGGGCGGGATGTAAATTGCCAACTGCCTCTCTGGAGGAGTGCATTGTGTTCCCTAAAACAAGTAAACAACAGAGCTACAGAGCCAAGGGCACTTCCAGTCTAGGGAATATACCTTGGGAAAACTGAAAATCAATAAGACAGAGCCACCCCAAAATTTAGGGCTGCACTGCTTACAAGAACCTCAACTTGGGTACAAATTAAATATCCAAGGAAATACAAAAATGGTTCAAAAAATTGTGGTACTTACATACGATGGAATATCCGGCAGCCATGAAATCCATGTCGTAAGACCAGTAGCAGCAAAATGAGTATATTCAGGTACGATGATTGTAAGTGAAATAAGTCACAAAGAAAAAGAAGCTTATCATAAGATATGACTTATGAAGATCCTGTAAACATGGCTACACATGAACTGAGTTAGGAAAGAGAACAGAGTCTCACATTTAGAAAACACTCTCATGCCTCCTTAAGGGGGAAGGAGAGGTGGGGTGATGCATAAAACCAGAGTTTGATTTAAGCACAGGTACCGTTCCAAAAACCAACTATGGAAGAGACAAGACCTACCTATACCTTCCTCACTGAAAGGGACTCAAAACCCCATAATTGCCGCAGAGGAATATATCTGACTAGTAAGAATCTTAAAACCTATGTATTGATATGTTTCCATAAGGGAATCAAGTGTGTCTAGACTGGCATAAACATGGCAGAGAGAATCAGCTCATACCCACTATAAAAAGGAATTTCAAAAACAAAACCAAAAAACAGGGAAATTCTTTACAATTCCTTCAGGGTCTCTGATGAAACGTGGAATGACCCTGTCTACAATGACAGCTGGATGTGGCATAAGGCTGGACACTTGGGACTGAGAGGATTGGTGAGATTGGGTGAGCAAATACAGACCCTTTAAAGCAATAATGCATGGCACCCATTCCATGGGTCCCAACTCTCCAAGTTGAAGGGAATACTACTACAGTTATAACATGTATGACAAACCCAGAGAATGGACACACTGTGAATATGAAAGGTTTCTAAAACTCAATGAATAGTCCCTCTCCTGGTGCTCCGGTTTGACTTTCCAACTGCTTTACTATCAATCTCCCAAATTGGAGAGACTGCCTCTTTAACCTCCTGGTTCTCACAGGTTGCCAATTTGGCAGAGGATGAAAGGGAAGAGGGAGAACCAATGAGAGAGTACCTGTTAGGCATTTGGACGGGCACATGTCACTCTAATTGCCCGGCAGGAAGAAGAATTAACGAAAGCCTTAGCCACTCACCGGGAAAGAGTATAGGTCCTGAACCAAAACTTTGGACTTGCATTCAGCTCAAAAAAAACGAGTTGAAAATGGAGCTTAGGGGCAGAGCAATTCACCGACTGGCAGAGTAATAAAGGCCAACTATCATCCAGAAATCTGTTGAGGGATGGCAACGAAGCGGACTTGAAAGTCAGGCCGAATAGCAGGAAACAGATTTCAAGAGGTACGTTGGAATCACCTGTAAAGCACAGGAAGAGGGGCACAACTTCGACAATGATGCACTTGGCCAAAAAGTGCGTATGCGTTTTCTCCTGAATATATTCAGCAGAAAACGCATACGCCCTTTTTGGCCAAACAAGCAAGCGGGAAATGCAAATCTGCACTACAAAGAAGTATCACTTCCCACCGGTCAAAAGGGACATCCACAAAATGGGTAAAAACCAGAAAGGCAAGATAGGCCCTGGAGAACTGGGAGCCTTGTTATGCTGATGGGCGGGATGTAAATTGCCAACTGCCTCTCTGGAGGAGTGCATTGTGTTCCCTAAAACAAGTAAACAACAGAGCTACAGAGCCAAGGGCACTTCCAGTCTAGGGAATATACCTTGGGAAAACTGAAAATCAATAAGACAGAGCCACCCCAAAATTTAGGGCTGCACTGCTTACAAGAACCTCAACTTGGGTACACCTTAAATATCCCAGGAAATATAAAAATGGTTCAAAAAATTGTGGTACTTACGTACGGTGGAATATCCCTCAGCCATGAAATCCATGTCGAAAGACAAGTAGCAGCAAAATGAGTGGATTCAGGTACGATGATTGTAAGTGAAATAAGTCACAAAGAAAAAGAAGCTTATCAAAAGATATCCCTGATGAAGATCCTGTAAACATGTCTAAACATGAACTGAGTTAGGAAAGAGAAGAGAGTTTGACATTTATAAAACATTCTTATGCCTGCTTAAGGGGGAAGGAGAGGTGGGGTGATGCATTAAACCAGATTTTGATATTAGTTCAGGTACCATTCCAAAAACCATGTATGGAATAGACAAGAACTACACCTTCCTCAGTGAAAGGGACTAAACTCCCCATATTCCATGCAGAGGGATATATATTACTAGTAAGACTCTTAAAACCTATGTATTGATATGTCCCCGTAATGGAATCAAGTGTGTCTACACTGGCATAAACATGGCAGTGAGAATCAGCTGAAACCCACTATAAAATGGAATTTCAAAAACAAAACAAAAAAACAGGGAAATTCTTTTCAATTCCTTCAGGGTCTCTGATGAAACCTGGAATGTCCCTGTCTACAATGACAGCTCGATGTGGCATAAGCCTGGACACATGGGACTGAGACGATTGGTGAGATTGGGTGAGCAAATGCAGACCCTTTAAAGCAATAATGCATGGCACATATTCCATGGGTCCCAACTCTCCACGGTGAAGGGAATATTACTACAGCTATAACATGTACGGGAAACCTAGAAAATGGACACACTGTGAATACGAAAGGTCTCTAAAACTCAACAAATATTCCCTCTCCTGGGGCTCCGGTTTGACTTTCCAACTGCTTTACTATCAATCTCCCAACTTGGAGAGACAGCCCCTTTAACCTCCTGTTTCACACAGGTTGCCAATTTGGCAGAGGATGAAACGGAAGACGGAGAACTAATGAGAGAGTAGCTGTTAGGCATTTGGACGGGCACATGTCACTCTTGTTTCCCAGGAGGAAGAAGAATTTAACAATGTCTCAGTCACCCACCGTGTACCAGTATAGGTCCTGAACCAAAATATTGGACTTGCGTTCAGCTCACAAAAAAACGAGTTAAAAAATGGAGCTCTGGGGCACAGCAATTCAAAAACAGGCAGAGTAATAAAGGACAACTATCATCCAAAAATCTGTTGAGGGAAGGAAATGAGGCTGACTCGAAAGCGAGGCATAATAGCAAGAAACAGATTTCAAGAGGTACGTTGGAATCACCTGTAAAGCACAGGAAGAGGGGCAAAACTTCGACAATGATGCACTTGGCAAAAAAGGGCCTATGCGTTTTCTCCTGAATATATTCAGCAGAGAACTCATACGCCCTTTTTGGCCAAACAAGCAAGCGGGCAATGCAAATCTGCACTACAAAGAAGTATCACTGCCCACCGGTCAAAAGGGACATCCACAAAATGGGTAAAAACCAGAAAGGCAAGACAGGCCATGGAGAACAGGGAGCCTTGTTATGCTGATGGGCGGGATGTAAATTGCCAACTGCGTCTCTCAGGAGTGCATTGTGTTCCCTAAAACAAGTAAACAACAGAGCTACAGAACCAAGGGCACTTCCAGTCTAGGGAATATACCTTGGGAAAACTGAAAATCAATAAGACAGAGCCAACCCCAAATTTAGGGCTGCACTGCTTACAAAAACCTCAACTTGGGTACAACTTAAATATCCCAGGAAATATAAAAATGGTTCAAAAATTGTGGTACTTATGTACGATGGAATATGCCTCAGTCATGAAATCCATGTCGTAAGACCAGTAGCAGCAAAATGAGTGGATTCAGGTACGATGATTCTAAGAGAAATAAGCCACAAAGAAAAAGAAGCTTATCATAAGTTATCACTTATGAAGATCCTGTAAACATGGCTACACATAAACTGAGTTAGGAAAGAGAACAGAGTCTCACATTTAGAAAACACTCTCATGCCTACTTAAGGGAGAAGGAGAGGTGGGGTGATGCATAAAACCAGAGTTTGATATAAGCACAGATACCATTCCCAAAACCAACTATGGAATAGAAAAGACCTACCTATACCTTCCTCAGTGAAAGGGACTCAAAACCCCATATTTCCGCAGAGGAATATATCTGACTAGTAAGAATCTTAAAACATATGTACTGATATGTCTCCATAAGGGAAACAAGTGTGTCTAGACTGGCATAAACATGGCAGCAAGAATCAGCTCAAAGCCACTATAAAAAGGAATTTCAAAATCAAAACAAAAAATAGGGAAATTCTTTACAATTCCTTCAGGGTCTCTGATGATATGTGGAATGACCATGTCTACAATGACAGCTGGATGTGGCATAAGGCTGGACACTTGGGACTGAGAGGATTGGTGAGATTGGGTGAGCAAATGCAGACCCTTTAAAGCAATAATGCATGGAACCCTTTCCATGGGTCCCAAATCTCCACATTGAAGGGAACATTACTACAGCTATAACATGTATGGGAAACCTAGAGAATGGACACACTGTGAATATGAAAGGTTTCTAAAACTCAACGAATAGTCCCTCTCCTGGTGCTCCAGTATGACTCTCCAACTGCTTTACTATCAATCTCCCAACTTGGAGAGACAGCCCCTTTAACCTCCTGGTTCTCACAGGTTGCCAATTTGGCAGAGGATGAAAGTGAAGAGGGAGAACCAATGAGAGAGTAGCTGTTAGGCATTTGGACGGGCATATGTCACTCTAAATTCCCGGCAGGAAGCAGAATTAACCAAAATCCCAGCCACCCACCGGGAACAAATATATGTCCTGTACCAAAATTTTGGACATGCGTTCAGCTCACAAAAAAACGAGTTGAAAAATGGAGCTCAAGAGCAAAGCAATTCACAAACTGGCAGAGTAATAAAGGACAACTATCATTCAAAAATCTGTTGAGGGAAGGCTATGAGGTGGACTTGAAAGCGAGGCAGAATAGCAGGAATCAGATTTCAGGAGGTACATTGGAATCGCCTGTAAAGCACAGGAAGAGGGGCACAACCTCGACAATGATGCACTTGGCCAAAAATGGCGTATGCATTTTCTCCTGAATATATGCAGGAGAAAACGCATACGCCCTTTTTGGCCAAGCAAGCAAACGGGCAATGCAAATCTGCACTACAAAGAAGTATCACTTCCCACCAGTCAAATGGGACTTCCACAAAATGGTTAAAAATCAGAAAGGCAAGACAGGCCCTGGAGAACAGGGAGCCTTGTTATGCTGATGGGCGGGATGTAAATTGCCAACTGCCTTTCTCAGGAGTGAATTGTGTTCCCTAAAACAAGTGAACAACAAAGCTACAGAGCCAAGGGCACTTCCAGTCTAGGGAATATACCTTGGGAAAACTGAAAATCAATAAGACAGAACCACCCCCAAATTTAGGGCTGCACTGCTTACAACAACCTCAACTTGGGTACACCTTAAATATCCCAGGAAATATAAAAATGGTTCAAAAAATTTTGATACTTACGTACGATGGAATATCCCTCAGACATGAAATCAATGTCATAAGACCAGTAGCAGCCAAATGAGTGGATTCAGTTACGATGATTCTAAGTGAAATAAGTCACACAGAAAAAGAAGCTTATCATAAGATATCACTTATGAAGATCCTGTAAACATGGCTACACATGAACTGAGTTAGGAAAGAGAACAGAGTCTCACATTTATAAAGCACTCTTATGCCTTCTTAAGGGGGAAGGAGAGGTGGAGTGGTGCATAAAACCAGAGTTTCATATAAGCACAGGTACCGTTCCTAAAACCAACTATGGAATATACAAGACCTACCTATACCTTCTTCAGTGAAAGGGACTCAAAACCCCATATTTCCCTCAGAGGAATATATCTGACTAGTAAGAATCTTAAAACATATGTATTGATATGTCTCTGTAAGGGAATCAAGTGTGTCTAGACTGGCATAAACATGGCATCGAGAATCAGCTCAAACCCACTATAAAAAGAATTTCAAAAAGAAAACAAAAAAACAGGGAAATTCTTTACAATTCCTTCAGGGTCTCTGATGAAACGTGGAATGACCCTGTCTACAATGACAGCTGGATGTGGCATAAGGCTGGACACTTGGGACTCAGAGGATTGGTGTGATTGGGTGAGGAAATGCAGACCCTTTAAAGCAATAATGCATGTCACCCATTCCATGGGTCCCAACTCTCCAGGTTGAAGGGAATATTTCTACAGCTATAACATGTATGGCAAACCTAGAGAATGGACACACAGTGAATACGAAATGTTTCTAAAACTCAACGAATAGTCCCTCTCCTGGTGCTCCGGTTTGATTTTCCAACTGCTTTACTATCAATCTCCCAACTTGGAGAGACTGCCCATTTAACCTCCTGGTTCTCACAGGTTGCCAATTTGGCAGAGGATGAAAGGGAAGAGGGAGAACCAATGAGAGAGTAGCTGTTAGGCATTTCGACAGGCACAGGTCACTCTAATTGCCAGGCAGGAAGAAGAATTAACCAAAGTCTCAGCCACTCACCCGGAAACAGTATATGTCTTGAAACAAAATTTGGACTTGCATTCAGCTCACAAAAAACAAGTTGAAATATGGAGCTCAGAGGCAGAGCAATTCACAAACTGGCAGAGTAATAAAGGCCAACTATCGTCCAGAAATCTATTGAGGGAAGGCATCGAAGCAGACTTGAAAATCAGGCTGAATAGCAGGAAACAGTTTTCAAGAGGTACGTTGGAATCGCCTTTAAAGCACAGGAAGAGGGGCACAACTTCGACAATGATGCACTTTGTCAAAAGGGCGTATGCATTTTCTCCTGAATATATGCAGGAGAAAATACATACGCCCTTTTTGGCCAAGCAAGCAAGCGGGCAATGCAAATCTGCACTACACAGAAGCATCAATTCCCACCTGTCAAAAGGGACATCCACTAAATGGGTAAAAACCAGAAAGGCAAGACAGGCCTTGGAGAACATGGAGCCTTGTTATGCTGATGGGCATGATGTAAGTTGGCAACTGCCTGTCTGGAGGAGTCCATTGTGTTCCCTAAAACAATTAAACAACAGAGCTACAGAGCCAAGAGCACTTCCTGTCAAGGGAATATACTGTGGGCAAACTGAAAATCAATAAGACAGAGCCAGCCCAATATTTAGGGCTGCACTGCTTACAAGATCCTCAAATTGTCTACAACTTAAATATCCCTGGAAACATAAAAATGGTTCCAAAAATTGTGGTACTTACCTACCATGGAATACCCCTCAGCCATGAAATCAATGTCATAAGACCAGTAGCAGCAAAAAGAGTGGATTCAGGTACGATGATTCTAAGTGAAATAAGTCACACAGAAGAAGAAACTTATCATAAGATATCAGTTATGAAGGTCCTGTAAACATGGCTACACATGAACTGAGTTAGGAAAGAGAAGAGAGTTTGACATTTAGAAAACATTCTTATGCCTGCTTAAGGGGGAAGGAGAGGTGGGGTGATGCATCAAACCAGATTTTGATATTAGTTCAGGTACCGTTCCAAAAACCAAATATGGAATAGACAAGAAGTACAACTTCCTCAGTGAAAGGGACTCAACTCCCCATATTCCATGCAGAGGGATATATCTTACTAGTAAGAATCTTAAAACCTATGTATTGATATGTCCCCATAATGGAATCAAGTGTGTCTAGACTGGCATAAACATGGCAGTGAGAATCAGCTCAAACCCGCTATAAAATGGAATTTCAAAAACAAAACCAAAAAACAGGGAAATTCTTTCAAATTCCTTCAGGGTCTCTGATGAATCCTGGAATGACCCTATCTACAACGACAGCTGGATGTGGCATAAGGGAGGACACATGGTACTGAGAGGACTGGTGAGATTGTGTGAGCAAATGCAGACCCTTTAAAGCAATAATGCATGGCACCCATTCCATGGGTCCCAACTCTCCAGGGTGAAGGGAATATTACTACAGCTATAACATGTATGGGAAACCAAGAGAATGGACACACTGTGAATACGAGTGGTCTCTAAAACTCAAAAAATAGTCCCTCTCCTGGTGCTCCGGTTTGATTTTCCAACTGCTTTACTATCAATCTCCCAACTTGGAGAGACAGCCCCTTTAACCTCCTGTTTCACACAGGTTGCCAATTTGGCAGAGGATGAAATGCAAGAGGGAGAACCAATGAGAGAGTAGCTGTTAGGCATTTGCACGGACACATGTCACTCTTGTTTCCCGGGAGGAAGAAGGATTAACCAAATGCTCAGCCACCCACCGGGTACCAGTATAGGTCCTGAACCAAAATATTGGACTTGCGTTCAGCTCACAAAAATCGAGTTAAATAATGGAGCTCTGGGGCACAGCAATTCACAAACAGGCAGAGCAATAAAGGACAACTATCGTCCAAAAATCTGTTGAGGGAAGGCAACAAGGCGGACTTAAAAGCGAGGCAGAATAGCAGGAAACAGTTTTCAAGAGGTACGTTGGAATCGCCTTTAAAGCACAGAAAGAGGGGCACAACTTCGACAATGATGCACTTGGCCAAAAAGTGCGTATGCGTTTCATCCTGAATATATTCAGCAGAAAACGCATACGCCCTTTTTGGCCAAACAAGCAAGCGGGAAATGCAAATCTGCACTACAAAGAAGTATCACTTCCCACCGGTCAAAATGGACATCCACAAAATGGGTAAAAACCAGAAAGGCAAGATAGGCCCTGGAGAACAGGGAGCCTTGTTATGCTGATGGGCGGGATGTAAATTGCCAACTGCCTCTCTGGAGGAGTGCATTGTGTTCCCTAAAACAAGTAAACAACAGAGCTACAGAGCCAAGGGCACTTCCAGTCTACGGAATATACCTTTGGAAAACTGAAAATCAATAAGACAGAGCCACCCCAAAATTTAGGGCTGCACTGCTTACAAGAACCTCAACTTGGGTACACCTTAAATATCCCAGGAAATATAAAAATGGTTCAAAAATTGTGGAACTTACATACGATGGAATATCCCTCAGCCATGAAATCCATGTCGAAAGACCAGTAGCAGCAAATTGAGTGGATTCAGGTACGATAATTCTAAGTGAAATAAGTCACAAAGAAAAAGAAGCTTATCATAAGATATCCCTGATGAAGATCCTATAAACATGGCTACACATGAACTGAGTTAGGAAAGAGAACAGAGTCTCACATTTAGAAAACACTCTCATGCCTACTTAAGGGGGAACGAGAAGTGGGGTGATGCATAAAACCAGAGTTTGATATAAGCACAGGTACCGTTCCCATAACCACCTATGGAATAGACAAGACCTACCTATACCTTTCTCAGTGAAAGGGACTCAACACCCCTTATTTCCCGCAGAGGAATATATCTGACTAGTAAGAATCTTAAAACCTATGTATTGATATGTCTCTGTAAGGGAATCAAGTGTGTCTAGACTGGCATAAACATGGCAGCGAGAATCAGCTCAAAGCCACTATAAAAAGGAATTTCAAAAACAAAACCAAAAAACAGGGAAATTCTTTACAATTCCTTCAGGGTCTCTGATGAAACGTGGAATGACCCTGTCTACAATGACAGCTGGATGTGGCATAAGGCTGGACACTTGGGACTGAGAGGATTGGTGAGATTGTGTGAGCAAATGCAGACGCTTTAAAGCAATAATGCATGGCACCCATTCCATGAGTCCCAACTCGCCAGGTTGAAGGGAATATTACTAAAGCTATTACATGTACGGGAACCCTAGAGAATGGACACACAGTGAATACGAAATATTTCTAAAACTCAACGAATAGTCCCTCTCCTGGTGCTCCAGTTTGACTTTCCAACTGCTTTACTATCAATCTCCCATCTTGGAGAGACAGCCCCTTTAACCTCCTGGTTCTCACAGGTTGCCAATTTGGCAGAGGATGAAAGGGAAGAGGGAGAACCAATGAGAGAGTGGCTGTTAGGCATTTGGATGGGCATAGGTTACTCTAATTTCCCGGCAGGAAGAAGAATTAACCAAAGTCGCAGCCACCCACCGGGAACCAATATAGGTCCTGTACCAAAATTTTGGACATGCGTTCAGCTCACAAAAAAGAGTTGAAAAATGGAGCTCAAGGGCACAGAAATTCACAAACTGGCAGAGTAATAAAGGACAACTATCATTCAAAAATCTGTTAAGGGAAGGCAACGAGGTGGACTTGAATGCGAGGCCGAATAGCAGGAAACAGATTTCAAGAGGTACGTTGGATTCGCCCGTAAAGCACATGAAGAGGGGCACAACTTCGACAATGATGCACTTGGCCTAAAAAGGCGTATGCATTTTCTCCTGAATATATGCAGGAGAAAACGCAAACGTCATTTTTGGCCAAGCAAGCAAGCGGGCAATTCAAATCTGCACTACAAAGAAGTATCACTTCCCACAGGTGAAGGTCATCATAATGCTTCCTGCTATTGTCATAACAATGAAATCAAAATGCTCCATGACCTCTGTCATAACAATGCTCCAAACCCTTGTGATCACAATATTCCATAACACTTGTCATCACAATGCCCCATGACGCTCGTCATCACAATTATCCATGGTCTTCTCATCACAATGCTCCATGACCTTTGTCATCACAATGCTCAATACACTTGTCATCCAAATGCTCCCTGACACTTGTTGTCTGTATGCTCCTTTTACCCTGTCATGACAGGGCTCCATGCCTTTTTCATCACAATGATCCATGCCCTTTTCATCACAATGCTCCAAGACCCATGTAATCACGATGCTCCATGCCATTGTCATCACAAAGCTCAATGACGCATGCCATCAGAATGCTCCTTATTCTTCTCCTCACAATGCTCCATGCCCTTGTCATCACAAAGTTCCAAGACCACTGTAATCACAATGCTCCATGCCCTTTTTCATCAGTATGCTCCATGAGACTTGTCATCACATGGCTCCATGGTTTTGTCATCATAATGCTCCAAGCCCTAGTCATCACAATGCTCCATTATATTTGTCATCATAATCCTCCATTACATTTGGCATCACAATGTTCCCTGCCATTGTCATCGCAATGGACCATGATATATTTCATCACAATGCTCCGTGACACCTGTCTTCAAAATATTCCATGACCTTCTCATCTCAATGCCCCATGCCCTTGTCATCACAATGCACCATGTCCACTGTCATCACAATAATCTATGAAACTTGTCAGACCAATGCTCCATTCCCCTGTCATCACAATGCTCCAAGCCATTGTCATCACAATGCTCTATTACATTTATCATCAGAATCCTCCATGACACTTGGCATCACAATGCTCCATGCCATTGTCATCACAATGGGTCATTACATATGTCTTCACAGTGCTCCCTGAGAACTGTCTTCACAATACTGCAAGACGTGGTCATCACAATGATCCATGCCCTTTTCATCACAATGCTCCATGCCCTTGTTATCACAATGTTCCATGACCACTGTCATCACAATGCTCCGGGACTCCAGTCATCACAATGCTTCATAACGTTTGTCATCACAACGGTCCATGCCCGCGTCATCACAAGGCTCTGTGTCCTTTGTAACCACAATGCTCCATGAACTTTTCAACACAATGCTCCGTGACCCTTGTCATCACAATGATCCATGCCTTTGTCAGAACAATGCTCCATGACCCTTGTCATCACAATGTGCCATGCGGTTTTCATCACAATGATCCACAACCTTGTCATCGCTATGCTCCATTAACCTTGTAATCACAATGCTCCATGCACTTATCACCCAAATGCTCTCGCACTTGGGATATCACAATGATCTATCACTAGATATCACAATCCTCCCTCACCCCTGTAATCACAGTGTTCCATGACCCCTGTCATCACAATGCTACATTCCCTTATCACACAATGTTCCATGACTCCTGACATCACAATGTTCCATAACCACTGTCATCAAAATGCTCCATGACACTTTTCATCCGAAAGCTCCATCACCCATGGTATCACAATGTTCTATAACCCCTGTCATCAAAATGTTCCATTACACTTTTCATTAAATTGCACCATGACCCTGTCATCAAAATGCTCCCTGCCCTTCTCATCAAAATGCACCACACCCTTGACATCAAAATGCTCCTTGACATTTGTCATCACAAAGCTCCATGACACTTGGCATCACAATGTTCCATGTAATTGTCATCACAATGCTCCATGAACACTCTCATCACATTGCCCCATGCCCTTGTCATCACAAAGCTCCATCACACTTGTCATCACAATGCTCCATGCCCTTGTCATTACAATCCTCCATGACCCAAGTATCACAGTGTACCGTGCCCTTGTAATCACAATGCTCCATGCCCACACTCATCACAATAATCCATGAAATATTTCAGACTAATGGTCAATGCCATTCTCATCACAATGGTCCATAACTTCTGTCGTAACAATGCTCCATGACCCCTGCCATCACAATGTTCCACGGGCTTGTCATCACATGGTTCCATGACCCTTGTCATCACAATGATCCAAGACCCCTGTAATCACAATGCTCCATGCCCTTTTTCATCAGAATGCTCAATGAGATTTATCATCACAAGTCTCCATGGTCATCTCATCACAATGCTCCAGGACCTTGTCATCACCATGCTCCATTCCCTAGTCATCACAATGCTCCATGACCCATGTCATACCAATACTCCATGAACATTTTCAGCTCAATGCTCCATGACCTTCTCATCACAATGCTCCATGACCAATATCATCACAATGCTCCATGACAACTGTCATCACAACACACCATGACACGTGACAACACAATGATCCGGAACTCTTGTCATCACAATGCTCCAAGACCCCTGTAATCACAATGCTCCATGATCCCTGTCATCACAATACTCCATGAAATTTTTCAACCCAATGCTCCATGACCCTTGTCATCACAATGATACATGCCCTTGTCATCCCAATGCTCCATGACCCCTCTATTCACAATGCTCCGTGACGCTTGTCATCACTGTGCTCCATGACACATGTTATCTCAATGCTCCATGCCTTTGTCAGCAAAATGCTACATGACCTTGTCATTACAATGCTCTATGCGCTTGTCATCACAATACTCCTTTACCATTGTCATCACAATCCTCCATGAAACTTGGGATCACATTGCTTCATACCCTTGTCATCACAATGCTCCCTGCTCCTTGAAATCAAAATGATCCATGACCTCTCTCATCACAATGCTCCAAACTCTTGTGATCACTATGTTCTATACTTGTCATCACAAAGCTCCATGATGCCTGTCATCACACATACTCCATGCCCTTTTTATAACAATGCTCCATGAATTTGTCATCACAATTCTCAGTACACTTGTCATCACAATGCTCCGTGACATTGTCGTCAGAATGCTCCTTGAACCCTGTCACAAAAAGGCTCCATGCCTTTTTCATCAAAATGCTCCATGCAATTGTCATCAAAATACTCCACAAGCTTGTGATCAGAATGCTCCATGACCCTTGTCATCACAATTCTCCATGCACTTGTCAGCACAATGCTCCCTGAAATCTGTCATCACAATGCTCCAAGCCCTTGTCATCACAATGCTCCATTACCTTTGTCATCAGAATCCTCTATGACACTTGGCATCACAATTCTCCATGCCATTGTCATTACAATGGGCCATTACTTATATCATCACAATGCTCCCTGACACCTCTCTTCACAATACTGCATGACCTGGTCATCACAATGCTCCATGCCCTTGTTATCACAATGTTCCAAGTCCCCTGTAATCAGAATGCTCCAGACCCCTTTTCATCAGTATGCTCCTTGAGACTTGTCATCACAAGCCTCCATGGTTTTCTCATCACAATGCTCCAGGACTTGTCATCACAATGCTTCACGACATTGTCATGAAAATTCTCATTGGCCCTTGTCAACATAATGCTCCATGCCCTAGTCATCACAATGCTCCATTATATTTTTCATCACATCCTCCATTACAATTGGCATCACAATGCTCCATGCTGTTGTCATCGCAATGGACCATGACATAGGTCATCACAATGCTCCCTGACACCTGTCTTCACAATATTCCATGCCCTTGTCTTCACAATGCTCCATGCCCTTGTCATCGCAATGCACTATGTCCACTGTCATCACAATAATCTATGAAACATGTCAGACCTATGCTCCATGCCCCTGTCATCACAATGCCCCATGCCCTTGTCATCACAATGCTCCATGATCCCTGTCATCACAATGCTCCGTGATTCCAGTCATCACTATGCTTCATAACGTTTGTCATCACAACGGTCCATGCCCGCATCATCACAAGGCTCTGTGACCTTTGTAACCACAATGCTCCATGAACATTTCATCACAATGCCCCGTGACCCTTGTCATCACAATACTCCATGCCTTTGTAAGAACATTGCTCCATGACCCTTGTCATCACAATGTGCCATGCGCTTTTCATCACAATGATCCACAACCTTGTAATCGCTATGCTCCATAAACCTTGTAATCCCAATGCTCCATGCACTTCTCATCCAAATGCTATCTCACATGAGATATCACAATGTTCCATCACTAGTCATCACAATCCTCCCTCACCCCTGTTATCACAATGTTCCATGACCCCTGTCATCACAATGCTACATCCCCTTATCAGCACAATGCTCCATGACCCCTGACATCACAATGTTCCATAACCCCTGTCATCAAAATGCCCCATGACCCATTTCATCCCAAAGCTCCATGATCCCTGGCATCACAATGTTCTATAAAACCTGTCATCAAAATGTTCCATTACGGGCTTCCCTGGTGGGGCAGTGGTTGGGAATCTGCCTGCTGATGCAGGGGACACGGGTTCGAGCCCTGTTCTGGGAGGATCCCACATGCTGTGGAGCAACTTGGCCTGTGAGCCACGACTGCTGAGCCTGCGCGTCTGGAGCCTGTGCTCTGCAACGGGAGAGGCCACGATAGTGAGAGGCCCGCGCAGCACGGTGAAGAGTGGCCCCCACTCGCCGCAACTAGAGAAAGCCCTCACATAGAAACGAAGACCCAACACAGCCAAAAATAAATAAATTAAAAATAGAAAATGTTCCATTACACTTTTCATCAAATTGCTGCATGACCCTGTCCTCAAAATGCTCCCTGCCCTTCTCATCACAATGCACCACACCCTTGTCATCAAAATGCTCCATGACTTTTGACATCACAAAGCTCCATGACCCTTGGCATCACAATGCTCCATGTCATTGTCATCACAATGCTCCATGAACCCTCTCATCACATTGCTCCATGCCATTGTCATCACAAAGCTCCATGACACTTGTCATCACAGTGCTCGATGCCATTGTCATCACAATTCTCCATGCCCTTGTCATTACAATCCTCCATGACCCATGTATCACACTGTACCGTGCCCTTGTCATCACAATGCTCCATGCCCACTCTCATCACAATAATCCAGGAAATATTTCAGACCAATGCTCAATGCCCTTCTCATCACAATGCTCCATTACCTCTGTCATAACAATGCTCTATGACCCCTGCCATCACAATGTTCCAGGGCCTTGTCATCAAAGGCTCCATGACCCTTGTCATCACAATGCTCCATGACCCCTGTAATCACAATGCTCCATGCCCTTGTCATCACAAATCTCCATGACGCATGCCATCAGAAAGTTCTATGGTTTTCTCCTCACAATGCTCCATGCCCTTGTCATCACAATGCTCCAAGACCCCTGTAATCACAATGCTCCATGCCCCGTTTCATCAGAATGCTCCATGAGATTTGTCATCACAAGTCTCCATCGTCATCTCATCATAATACTCCAGGATCTTGTCATCACAATGCTCCATGACACCTGCCATCACAATACTCCATGAATATTTTCAACCCAATGCTCCATTACCTTCTCATCACAATGCTCCATGACCAGTATCATCACAATGCTCCATGACCACTGTCATCACAATGCGCCATTCCAAATGTCATCACAATAATCCATGAAACTTATTATACCAATGCTCCATGCCCTTGTCATCACAATGCTCCATGCCCTTGCTATCACAATGTTCCAAGTACCCTGTAATCAGAATGCTCCATGCCCTTTTTCATCAGTATGCTCCATGAGACCTGTCATCACAAGGCTCCATGGTTTTCTCATCACAATGATCAAGGACCTTGTCATCACAATGCTTCACGACATTGTCATGAAAATTCTCAAAGTCCCTTGTCATCATAATGTTCCAAGCCCTAGTCATCACAATGCTCCATCATATTTGTCATCACAATCCTCCATTATATTTGGCATCACAATGCACCATGCCATTGTCATCGAAATGAACCATGACATATGTCTTCAAAATGCTCCCTGACACCTGTCTTCACAATACTCCATGACTTTGTCATCACAATGCTCCATGCCCTAGTCATCACAATGCTCCATGAACCCTGTCAACACAATGTTCCGTGACTCCAGTCATCACAATGCTTCATAACGTTTGTCATCACAACGGTCCATGCCTGCGTCATCACAAGTCTCTGTGACCTTTGTAACCACAATTCTCCATGAACATATCAACACAGTGCTCCGTGACACTTGTCATCACAATGCTCCATGCCTTTGTCAGAAAAATGCTCAATGACCCTTGTCATCAAAACGTGCCACGGGCTTTCCATCACAAAGATCCACAACCTTGTAATCGCTATGCTCCATAAACATTGTAATCACAATGCTCCATGCTCTTCTCATCCAAATGCTCTCTCACCTGAGATATAACCATGTTCCCTCACTAGTCATCACAATCCTCCCTCAACCCTGTAATCAAAATGTTCCAAGACCACTGTCATCACCATGTTCCATTCCCTTGTCATCACAATGTTCCATGACCCCTGTCATCACAATACTCCATGAACATTTTCAGCCCAATGCTCCATGATACTTGGCATCACAATGATCCATGCCCTTGTCATCCCAATTCTCCATGACCCCTGTATTCACAATGCTCCGTGACGCTTGTCATCACAGTGCTCCATGACACTTGGCATCACAATACTTATTGCCTTTGTCAGCAGAATGCTACATGATCTTGTCATTACAATGCTCTATGCGCTTGTCATCACAATACTCCATTACCATTATCATCACAATCCTCCATGAACCTTGGGATCACATTGCTTCATGCCCTTGTCATCACAATGTTCCATGCTCCTTGAAATCAAAATGATCCATGACCTCTGTCATCACAATGCTCCAAACCCTTGTGATCACAATGTTCCATAGCACTTGTCATCACAAGGATTCCATGATGCCTGTCATCACAATACTCCATGCCCTTTTCATCACAATGCTCCATGACCTTTGTCATCACAATTCTCAATACATTGTCATCACAATGCTCCCTGACATTTGTCGTCAGAATGCTCATTGAACCCTGTCACGAAAAGTCTCCATGCCATTTTCATCACAATGCCTCATGCCGTTTTCATCACAATGCTCCATGCCATTGTCATCAAAATACACCACAAGCTTGTCAGGAGAATGCTCCATGACCCTTGTCATCACAATTCTCCATGCACTTGTCAGCACAATGCTCCCTGACCCTTGTCATCACAATGCTCCAAGCCATTGTCATCACAATGCTCCACTACATTTGTCTTCTGAATCCTCCATGGCACTTGGCACCACAATGCTCAATGCCATTGTCATCACAATGGGCCATTATATATGTCAGCACAATGCTCACTGACAACTGTCTTCACAATACTGCATCACATAGTCATCAAAATGCTCCATGCCCTTGTCATCACAATGCTCCATGCCCTTGTTATCACAATGCTCCATGACCCCTGTCATCACAATGCTCCGTGACTCCAGTCATGACAATGCTTCATGACCTTTGTCATCACAATGGTCCATGCCCTCATCATCAAGAGTCTCTGTGACATTTTTAACCACAATGCTCCATGAACTTTTCTTCAAAATGCTCTTTATCCCCTGTCATCACAATGCTCTATGCCTTTCTCAGCACAATGCTCCATGACGTATATCATCAGAATGCTCCATGGCCTTCTCCTCACAGTGCTCCATGCCCTTGTCATCACAATGCTCCAAGACACCTGTAATCACAAATCTCCATGCCCCTTTTCATCAGAATGCTCCATGAGACTTGTCATCACAAGTCTCCATGGTCATCTCTTCACAATGCACCAGGACCTTGTCATCACAATGCTCCATGACACCTGTCATCACAATGCTCTGTGACTCCAGTCATCACAGTGCTTCATAATATTTGTCATCACAATGGTCCATGCCCACGTCATCACAAGGCTCTGTTACCTTTGTATCCACAATGATCCATGAACATTTCATCACAATGCTCCATGACCCTTGTCATCACAATGCTCCATGCCTTTCTCATTAAAATGCTCCATGACCATAGTCATCACAATGTGCCACGTGCTTTTCATCCCAACGGTCCAAAAATTGGTCATCACAATGCTCCATAAAAATTGTAATCACAATGCTGCATGCCCTTCTCATCACAATGCTCCATTACCCCTGTCATAACAATGCTCCATGACCACTGCCATCACCATGTTCCACGGCCTTGTCATCACAAGGCTCCATGACACTTGTCATCACAATGCTCCAAGACCCCTTTAATCACAATGCTCCATGCCGTTGTCATCACAAAGCTCCATGACACATGTCATCAGAATGTTCCATGGCAGTCTCATCAAAATGCTCCTTGCCCTTGTCATCGCAATGCTCCAAAACCCCTGTAAACACAGTGCTCCATGCCCCTATTCATCTCAATGCTCCATGAACCCTGTCATCACAACACTCCATGACACGTGACAACACAATGATCCGGGACACTTGTCATCACAGTGCTCCAAGACCCCTGTAATCAAAATGCTTCATGACCCCTGTCATCACAATACTCCATGAATATTTTCAGCCCAATGCTCCATGACCCTTGTCATCACAATAATCCATGCACTTGTCATCCCAATGATCCATGACCACTGTATTGAAAATGCTCCGTGACAATTGTGTCACCGTTCTCCATGACACCTGTCATCACAATGCTCCATGCATTTGTCAGGAAAATTCTACATGACCTTGTCATTACAATGCTCTATGCATTTGTCACCACAATGCTCCAAGACCCCTGTAATCACAATGCTACATGCCCCTTTTCATCTCAATGCTCCATGAACTCTGTCATCACAATGCACCATGCCCATCATCATAATGCTTCAGGCTATTGTCATCACAATGAAATCAAAATTCTCCATGACCTCTGTCATCGTAATGCTCCAAAGCCTTGTGATCACAATGTTCCATAACACTTATAATCACAACACCCCATGACGATCATCATCACAATTATCCATGGCCTTCTCATCACCACGCTCCATGACTTTTGTCATCACAATTCTCAATACACTTGTCATCACAATACTCCCTGACACTTGTTTTCAGAATGCTCCTTGAAACCTGTCACGAAAAGGCTGCATGCCTTTTTCATCACATTGCCCCATGCAGTTTTCATCACAATGCTCTATTAACTTTTTCATCAGAATCCTCCATGACACTTGGCATCGCAATGCTCCATGCCATCGTCATCACATTGGGCCATTACATATGTCATCAGAATGCTCCCTGACACCTGTCTTCACAATACTGCATGACCTGGTCATCACAATGCTCCATGCCCTTGTCATCACAATGCGCCATTCCAACTGTCATCGCAATAATCCATGAAACTTATTAGACCAATGCTCCATGCCCTTGTCATCACAATGCTCCACGACCACTGTAAACACAATGTTCCATGCCACTTTTCATCTCAATGCTCCATGATCCCTGTCATCACAATGCACCATGCCCATCATCATAATGCTTCAGGCTATTGTCATCACAATGAAATCAATATTCTCCATGACCTCTGTCATCATAATGCTCCAAACCCTTGTGATCACAATGTTCCATAACACTTATCATCACAACACACCATGACGCTCATCATCACAATTATCCATGGTCTTCTCATCACAATGCTCCATGACCTTTGTCATCACAATGCTCAATTCACTTGTCATCACAATGCTCCCTGACCTTTGTCTTCAGTATGCTCCATTAACCCTGTCATGACAAGTCTCCATGACATTTTCATCACAATGATCCGTGCCCTATTCATCACAATGCTACAAGACACCTGTAATCACAATGCTCCAAGCCCTTGTCATCACAAAGCTCCATGACCCATGTCATCAGAATGCTGCATGGCCGTCTCTGACAGTGCTCCATGCCCTTGTCATCACAATGCTCCAAGACCACTGTAATCACAATGATCCATGCCACTTTTCATCAGAATGCTCCATGACACTTGTCATCACAAGCCTCCAAGGACTTCTCATCACAATGCTACATGACCTTGTGATCACTATGCTCCATTCCCTTGTCATCACAATGCTCCATGACCATTGTCATCACAATACTCCATGAATATTATCAGCACAATGCTCCATAACTTTCTCATCACAATGCTCCATGACCAATATCATCACAATGCACCATGACAACTGTCATCACAACACTCCATGACACCTGACAACACAATGATCCGGGACTCTTGTCATCACTATGCTCCATTCCCTAGTCATAACAATGCTGCATGAACCCTGTCATCACAATGCTCTATGACACCAGTCTTCACAATACAGCATGACCTCTTTATCACAATGCTCCATGCCCTTGTCACCACAATGCACCATTTCAACTCTCATCGCAATAATCCATGAAAATTATGAGACATATGATACATGCCCTTGTCATCACAATGCTCCATGCCCCTTTTCATCGCAATGCTCCATGACCCCTGTCATCACAGTGCTCCATGACTTCAGTCATCACAATGCTTCATGACCTTTCTCATTCACAATGGTCCATGCCCTCGTCATCAACAGTCTCTGTGACCTTTTTAACCACAATGCTCCATGAACTTTTCATCACAATTCTCTTTGACCCTTGTCATCACAATGCTCTATGCCTTTCTCAGCACAATGCTCCATGACCCTTGTCCTCACAATGTTCCATGCGCTTGTCAGCAAAATGCTCCATGACACATGTCATCACAATGCACCATGCGCTTGTCATCACAGTGCTCCACAATCTTGTCATCACAGTGCTCCATAAACCTTGTCATCACAATGCTCCATGCACTTCTCATCAAAATTCTTTCTCACCACTGATATCACAATGTTACTTCACTATTCGACACAATACTCCTTCACATCTGTCATCACAATATTCCATTACTCCTGTCATCACAATGCTACATGCACTTATCATCACAATGTTCGATGACACATGACATCACAATTTCCATAACCCCTGTCATCAAAATGTTCCTTGACACTTTTCATCAAATTTCTCCGTGACCAGGTCTTCACAATGCTCCCTGCACTGCTCATTACAATGCACAACGCCCTTGTCATCAAAATGTTCCATGACCTTTGTCATCACAAATATCCATGACCCTTGGCATCACATTGCTCCATGCCCTTGTCATCACTAAGCTCCATGACACATGTCATCAGAATGCTCCATGGCCTTCTCATCACAATGCTCCATGACCTTTGTCATCACAATGCTCAATACACTTGTCATCAATATGCTCCATAACACTTGTTGTCTGTATGCTCCTTGATCCCAGTCATGGCAAGGCTCCATGCATTTTTCATCACAATATTCCATGCCCTTTTCATCACAATGCTACAAGACCCCTGTAATCACAATGCTCCATGCACTTGTCATCACAAAGCTCAATGACGCATGTCCTCAGAATGCTCCTTGGCCTTCTCTTCACAATGATCCATGCCCTTGTCATCACAATGTTCCAAGACCCCTGTAATCACAATTGTCCATGCCACTTTTGATTAGTATGCTATATGAGATTGTCATCACAAGGCTCCATGGATTTCTCATCACAATGCTCCAGGACCTTGTCATCACAATGCTTCACGACCTTGTCATGAAAATTCTCAATGGCCTTTGTCATCATAGTGCTCCAAGCCCTAGTCATCACAATGCTCCATTTTATTTGTCATCCCAATCCTCCATTACATTTGGCATCACAATGCTCAATGCCATTATCATCGCAATGGACCATGACATATGTAATCACAATGCTCCCTGACAACTGTCTTCACAATACTCCATGACCTTCTCATCACCATGATCCATACCCTTGTCATCACAATGCTCCATGCCCATGTCATCACAATGCTTCATAATGTTTGTCATCAAAACGGTCCTTGCCCGTGTCATCACAAGGCTCTGTGACCTTTGTAACCAAAATGTTCCATGAACTTTTCATCACAATGCTCCGTGACCCTTGTCATCAAAATGCTCCATGCCTTTGTCAGAACAATGCTCCATGACCCTTGTCATCACAATGTGCCACGTGCTTTTCATCACATCGGTCCACAACCTTGTCATCGCTATGCTTCATAAACCTTGTAATCCCAATGCTCCATGCACTTCTCATCCAAATGCTCTCTCACCAGAGATATCACAATATTCCATCACTAGTCATCACAATACTCCCTCACCCCTGTAATCATAATATTCCATGACCGCTGTCATCACAGTGCTACATACCCTTATCATCACAATGTTCCATGATCCCTGACATCACAATGTTCCATAACACCTGTAATCAAAATGCTCCATGACCCTTTTCTCCCAAAGCTCCATGACCCCTGACATCACAATGTTCTATAACCCCTGCCCTCAAAATATTCCATTATATTATAATCAAATTGCTGCATGAACCTGTAATCAAAATGCTCCCTGCCCTTCTCATCACAATGCACCACACCATAGTCATCGAAATGCTCCCTGTTATTTGTCATCACAAATCTCCATGACCCTTGGCATCACAATGCTCCATGTCATTGTCATCACAATGCTCCATGAACACTCTCATCACATTGCTCCATGCCCTTGTCATCACAAAGCTCCATGACACTTGTCATCACAATGCTCGATGCCCTTCACATCGCAATGCTCCATGTCCTGGTCATTACAATCCTCCATGAACCATGTATCACAGTGTTCCGTGCCCTTGTCATCCCAATGCTCCATGCCCACTCTCATTACAATAATCCATGAAATATTTTAGACCAAAGCTCAATGCCCTTCTCATCACAATGCTCCATTACCTCTGTCATAACAATGCTCCATGACACCTGCCATCACATTGTTCAACGGCATATCATCACAAGGCTCCATGATAATTGTCATCACAATTCCCCAAGACCCCTGTAATCACAATGCTCCATGCCCTTGTCATCACAGTGCTCCATGATGCATGTCATCAGAATTTTCCATGGCCTTCTCATCACCATGCTCCATGCCCTAGTCATCACAATGCTCCAAGACCCTGGTAATCACAATGCTCCATTCCCCTTTTCATCTCAATGCTCCATGAACCCTGTCATCACAGTGCACCATGCCCATCATCATAATGTTTCATGCTATTGTCATCACATTGAAATCTAAATTCTCCATGACATCTGTCATCATAATGCTTCAAACCCTTGTGATCATAATATTCCATAAGAATTATCATCACAACACCCCATGACGCTCATCATCACAATTATCCTTGGTCTTCTCATCACAATGCTCTATGACCTTTGTCATCAAATGCTCAAAACACTTGTCATCACAATGCTATCTGACACTTGTCGTAAGTATGCTTCTTGAACACTGTCATGACAAGGCTCAATGCCTTTTTCTTCACAATGATACATGCCCTTTTCATCACAATGCATCAAGACACCTGTAATCACAATGCTCCACGACCTACTCATCACAATTCTCCATGGCCAATATCATCACAATGCACCATGACCACTGTCATCTCAACACTCCATGACACCTGACAACACAATGATACGGAATTCTTGTCATCAAAATGCTCCATTCCCAAGTCATCACAATGCTCCATGACCCATGTCATCACAATACTCCATGAATATTTTCAGCCCAATGCTCCATGACCCTTGTCATCACATTGAACCATGCGCTTGTCATCCCAATGCTCCATGACCCATGTATTCACAATGCTCCTTGACGCTTGTCATCACAGTGCTCCATGACACCTGTCATCAAAATGCTCCATGTCTTTGTCAGCAAATGCTACATAACCTTGTCATTACAATGCTCTATGCGCTTGTCATCACAATACTCCTTTACCATTGTCATCACAATCCTCCATGAACCTTGGGATCACATTGCTTCATACCCCTGTCATCACAATGCTCCATGCTCCTTGAAATCAAAATGATCCATGACCTCTGTCATCACAATGCTCCAAAGCCTTGTCATCACAATGTTCCATAACACTTGTCATCACAACGCTCCATGATGTCTGTCATCACAATACTCCACGGGCTTTTCATCACAATGCTCCATAACTTTTGTCATCACAATTCTAATACACTTGTCATTACAATGCTTCCTGAAACTTGCCGTCAGAATGCTCCTTGAAACCTGTCACGAAAAGGCTCCATGCTTTTCTCATCACAATGTCCCATGCCGTTTTCATCACAATGCTCCATGCCATTGTCATCAAAATACTCCACAAGATTGTCATCAGAATGTTCCATGATCTTTTTCATCACAATTATCCATGCACTTGTCAGCACAATGCGCCCTGAACCTTGTCATCACAATGCTCCAAGCCATTGTCATCACAATGCTAAATTACTTTTGACATCACAATGCTCCGTGACTCCAGTCATCACAATGCTTCATAACATATTTCATCACAATGGTCCATGCCCGCTTCATCACAAGGCTCTGTGACTTTTGTAACCACAATGCTCCATGAACTTTTCATCACAATGCACCGTGACACTTGTCATCACAATGCTCCATGCCTTTGTCAGAACAATGTTCCATGACCCTTGTCATCACAATGTGCCATGCGCTTTTCATCACAATGATCCACAACCTTGTCATCGATATGCTCCATAAACCTTGTAATCACAATGGTCCATGCACTTCTCATCCAAATGCTCTCTCACCTGAGATATCACAATGTTCCATCACTAGTCATCACAATCCTCCATCAACCCTGTAATCACAATGTTCCATGACCCGTGACATCACAATATTCCATAACCACTGTCATCACAATGCTCCATGACACATTTCATCCCAAAGCTACATGACCCATGGCATCACAATGTTTGGTAACCCCTGTCGTCAAAATGTTACATGACACTTTTAATCAAATTGCAGCATGAACCTGTCATCAAAATGCTCCCTTTCCTTCTCATCACAATGCACCACACGCTTGTCATCAAAATGCTCCATGACCGTTGTCATCACAAAGCTCCATGACACTTGGCATCACAATGCTCCATG